>NC_081553.1:150054989-150354989 GCF_963082655.1 Stomoxys calcitrans | reverse complement strand
CTCACCTGCCCTTGGATGCGTACGGAAGCTCACCATGACAAGATCTAACGAATCTTGTGAGGATGAACTCCTGGGAGAATCGGAAGGCGAGGCTAACACAGCAGTGGTGGAAGTCAGAATCCTGACTATAGTCCGGTTTCTACAGATAAATCTCCACCACTGTAAAGCCGCAAAGGGCCTTCCTGATGGCAGGTGGATTTGACGTGGTTCTTATGCAGGAACCATGGGTGTGTGGAGGAATGGTTCGTGGAAGAATTCCGGGATTTAAACTACTCAAGGGTACTGGGAATGGGATGCACAGAGCCTCTATTCTTGCAAAGAGTAGTCTAAATGTTTTTCTTCTTCCGTCGCTAAGCACTGAAGTTTTAGTAGTAGCCAGCCTTGAAATAATTAAGTCTCATTACTCTATATATGGCACACGATTCAGAGATGCCGCCTTCAAACCTTAAGTCGCTGGTTGAAGCCGCTTCTGTGGGGACGAATACAATGAGGAAGTGACGCTAATGCACATATCTAGATATGGGGAAGATCGGATGTTATCGAAAGGGGTGATCTGCTTATCGTATTTATTACAAGTTGCAATCTGGCGATTTGTAATAAAGTGTATAAACCGAACTTTATTACCAGGAACGGCCAGAAGGTACTACATATTACCTTTGTATCGAAATGTTGGATGAACAAAGCTTCTCTGATCATCGTTATATTAGTTTCAGCATTGGAGAAAATACTGCAGAAGGGGTCCCTCGGCTAAACAAAAGAAAGACGAATTGGGATAAATTTCGGCACAAATTTTGCACGTCTATCCCTTCTAGATAAGAAAAGGAAGTGAAAACTGTTGAGGATAGATACATAATGGTCAAGCTGATCACGAACGTCTTGCATGACTCGCTTGTGTCAGCATGTCCTAGTGCCAGTACCCCAGAGCTGGTTGGTCTAAGGAAGGACTGCAGAAAACTCTTCGACATAGCAAAAGCCATAAGAGCATCACACGACTAGGGCATCCATAAGGCTAAGCTAAGAAAATATAGATCCGTGGAAGATATAACTGAGGCCTGCAGTCTAAGGAATAGGTCTTCGAGACCTATTACGGTGGGGTGTATTCAGAAGTCAGTGAAAATATGGACAATGTCTAGTGAGGAAACACTAGCACTACTCGTTGATACACATTTCCCGTAATATTCTCCAACGAACAACGAGGCGCCAGAAGAGGTTGTCACTGGTATGCATTCGTCGGAGGCTATTAGGAAAATTGTGTCTGAGGCGAAAATCCTTTGAACGATAAGAAGTTTTGACTCCTTTAAGTCGCCAGGACCTGATGATGTATCACCTGATGAATTACTAGCTGTGTCTGATAGACTGGTTTCTTGGCTTAGGGAGATATACTCTGCTTGTATCAGAATGTCATATACACCTGTGGGATAGAGGGACACGAAGGTCATTTCCATTTCGAAAGCAGGAAAATCTTACCACACGGAGGCGAATGATTTTCAAGAAAAGACGTAAAAGTTGTCGCGTATGCGTGGCGATGACGTGGCAATTGCGGTAAGGGGAAAGTTTCCCAGCACTCTAAGAGATATACTTGAGGAAGTTCTCCGTTCCATTGTTCCCTTTACAGAAAGCGAAAAATGCGTGGGTGTTGTGCTAGACAGGAAATTTAACTTCAAAACCAACATTTTGGAAAGGGCAAGATAGGCAACTCTTGCGCAATAAACCTGCAAGAGAGCCATTGGGTATATACTGCAGTTGCCAGACCCATAATGCAATATGGTGTTGTGGTCTGGTGGACAGCACTTCAAAAGTCCATCTACTGTTCAATACTTAACCGGATCCAAAGAATTGCTTGTTTGTGTATCACAGCCGCAATGCGCCGACACCAGCTAATGAACTGAATTAAATGCTACATGCTATGCCTCTGGACATAGTAACTACACAAATTGCTGCGACCACTACCGTGAGGTTAAGGGAGCTTTCTCATTGGCCATGTGGCGGTTACGGACACTGTGTTATCCTTGATACAATATCCGATGTTCCAGGCAGTGTGGATTACACCCTACCTGAGCCGCTGTTTGATAAAAAGTACTGTACCACTAGTCCTTATAGAACTGATTGGAACTACGATCAAGCGGAGATCCTTGCAATTAAGGAAGTGGTGTAATGGCTAAGATATAACGTCATAACGACGATTGGCACAAATATCTTCTCAAACAGCTAGGCAGCCATTAAATCCCTGGATAACGTATTTCTGAACACAAAAACCGCCCTCGACTGTCGCGTTAGTTGTTACCAGTATGCGTACTATCATGTAGAAATTAAATTTATGACGTACTTCCCTTTTTCCATCAAAATATATAGGTTGTAAAAAGATGCAACATTTTACATTTTTTCAGAAAAATATTTTTCCTTGGCTTGTTTAACGAAAAATTATAATAAAAACTACAACAGGCAACTTATATTATTATTTCTATACTATTCTGTAGACACAGAACAATCCGTTTTTCTATATGAGTTAGTAACATACAGCCAATACATACATATAAATGTTCGCCAAGTCACTGATGCGAAAATGCCACACCTGTCTAAAATGGGTTTTAAACTCTTCGGTTCAAAAATTACAGAATTTTCGACCAGTAAAAAACGATTGTAAGCCACAGTGCGACATGCGATAATTTTTAGTTTGTTTGAGAAATTTTTCTTTAAACTGTGATATTTACTGTGTTTTATTTAGTACTATATAGTTTAAACTGCCATTAATCTTTGCTTATTATCTGTTACTGCATTCTATAAATAACTTACCTGTACAATTTGCACTGTTGATGGTACCGTTGTTGATGGTACCGTTTATCATACCTTCAAAAAGGATATGCAATATATAAATTTTGTTAATTGAGTAGATATACTATATTATTCCTCCACTAAAGCAAATTCTAAAACGTTCACATAAACGTATTTTTTAGGTGATACCAACTTGCGTCTACCTGATGTCTCGTATCGCAGTTCATATGGAAATTGAAGGGACTGAGCAGTGTCCCTCGCAGGTTATGTTAGCCGCGGCATTAGGATGTGAGGAGTTGGGAATAGCAAACAAATTACTTGCCCAAAGTATATTTGGACTTTGGATGACCAGTGCGCTTCTTGAAATTCAACTTAAAGCTCACCACCGGCCATATGTGGTTCGTGCTTCTTGGCAAAACTTATTGGAAAAATTCAGTCATGCCAACCGTATCGAAAAAAGGTTTGACGAGCCAATGGTGATGCTGAAGCGAAATGTTTTCTTCTCAAGAAAGGACGAGGAAAAAATTAAGTAAGTTTTTCCTGCAACTCAACTAAACTTATTAGTTTTTTCTCTTTTTTTAGCAATATAATAAGTTGTTTTCTTATACCCTAGCAATTAGCAACCCGTTGCTACAAACTTATCATTTTATTCTCTCGTTTCTCTGGTACACTGAAAAGAATTGGCCCAATATTTAAAATGTTTCCTTATACGTAGGATTTAAGCAATGAAAATGAGCCAAGGGCCAAATAAAGATGCTTTCCTTAAATTTAATTTTCTCTTTACAAACGCACATGACCATCCGTTTTACATTTTGACAGCTGATTGATTCTTATTTTACTTCATAGATGACTGTCCAATTATTATTTTTTGAAAAATCCTTTTTTAAACTTAGTATCTTAACCTAAAAAATTTAACATTTAAAGACGCTACGATTTGTAAGGCTATTTTGCGTCTTTAACTATGGTTTACTGTTGTCTTGTCACAAAGTCAAATTCCTAACTTGCAATGCACATTTAAGGATTTATTAACCTACCATTTAAAATAAAAATTTCCAGTATGAAGGAAAATATTTTTCACCAAAGGAAATGTTTCCTTAAAAAGTTGACAAATTAATCATCCTTAAATAAAGTATGCTAATCTTTGGCTTGAATCTTTAAAATTAGGACAAAACTTTTTTCAGTGTATCAATAGATCGGATAAAAGGCCAAAATGCGTCTGTTCGCTATATAGCAGCCATTGATTTCACGTAAGCAAACAAGTTATTTTTATAAACAGACTAAACATGTTATAACGAAAAGGTAGCATCCATCAAACATCTGAGTACAATTTTTTTTTCGGAAAGTACATTATCTGCCAACCAGTATTCATAACGATCGTTTGTATCTGTGCAATATAGTTAAGAACCATAACACACAACGAAAAATGGTGCGAACTAGTAACATGCTAAAATCAGAGTTGTACAAACCACTGATTTGACAGATAGTGCACTCGATTTCTTGCTGTTGAGCAACTGCACTTACTTGTATCGATATATCTTGCAGTCATGTAGCTCTCAGATGTCAATATTCTAGAAAGCTTGTGAAATTTATGGATGCCTGTGTATTTAATAAATGCCGAAACAGAATGAGCGGTTAGGCCTTATTTCGTCGAAGCCGAGAAAACTAAATACAGCTAAATATACGGCAAACCAGAGTGACGACCACTTTCAGGCGACTTGTCTGCAAATGTTAAACTTTGCGAGTTGCCCACTTCACATGTCTTTCCCTCTATTTCAGAGTTGCATTCGCCCCATTATGTGAGCTTGCTTATTTTTTTTTTCTTTTTTTAAAAATCTACAATTTTAACACAAACCACAAATGCTAGGTTCGTAAATTATCTCAGGAAAATAGATATATGTGTATTGTGTAAAATTGTGTTAAAAATGCATTTCTTGGTTTTAATGATAATGTTTCTTTACTCATATATATAACAACACATCCCTGTAGTCCGCTTAGCTAGCCTCGTTTTTGATACCCCTTTTTTTAATGTTGGACTTCCAAAAACCTAGGTAGTGTCTCAGTTTATAAGATTTTGAAGTTTTGTAATAATTGCGAACAAAATTTCATAAAACTGTTCCATTGTGTGAAGAAAGTACCAAATAGTACCAAGAATAACAATACATCGGAAAAATCATTAAGTCGCCTAATTTTGAGCGCTTTAGCTCAATTCGTAAAGAAGGCCATTATGTTTTAGTACCCAAATGTACGATTTTGAAAAAAAACGGGTCGCCCAAAATTTATAGTCAAGGTGTAGCTGTATCCCCACTTTGAGAGCTTAACTTCAAACTGTAAAGAGAGTATAATTTTGTATATTTTAGTACCTAAATGCACGAATTAATAACAAATCGTCTAGCCGCCCAATACTAGCCGTATCCTAATTTTTAATGCTCTAGTTCAATTCGTAAAGAATTTACCATTTTGTACGTTTTAGTACCTAAATCGTAGTGGCGCTTGCACTGGTTATAATTAATTTTCCAATTATTTTCTGTTTCTTAAATTTAACTGATTTTCCTATTTTCATTTAAATTAAATAAAAACGCCATATGTCTAATCATAGCCGGATTGTTTAAAAACTGATCTACCAATGTCTTGACATTTTCACGTCGTTTATTGGTTTAATTTTTCTTTTTTCCTGGAATGCAAGCCGTTATTTAAAGCTTTACCTAGGCTTCGATTGTCCAAAACCAGAGGTACTCTGCCATTTCATTTTGTCAACAAACAGGCTGGGCTGAACTTTGGATATCCACTTCCTCGAATATATGTACTAACCACCTTTCGTCATAATACGGTGAAAATTCATCATTTATGAATCCATAGCAGTCCGATCTTCAGGAAGGCAATGATAGGGTCTAACACAACTCATTGTACCAAATTCATTGATTAAAAGTGCTCCTTTTCTGGTCCTAAGAACTTACAGCGGGAGATTGGTACATGTATATGGTAGCTTTATCCAAATATAACCCGATCTTTACCATAATAATAGAACTCATTGAACTAGGTTAATAAATTCACCTTTTATGGGCCTACAAGCTTATATCGGGAGATCGGTACATATGGCAACTACATCCAAATCTGGACCGATCTGGGCCGTATTGAACAGAGGTGTTGAGGAGCATAGTTTATTTCGCTGTATCAAATTTCACCGATATCAGGCAAAAATTTTGGCTTTTATGGGCCCAAGACCTTAAATCGATAAATTGGTCTACATGGCAGTTAAAAACGAAACATAGACCGACCTTAAACATACTCCGTACGAATGTCGAGGAGCCTAACACAACTCGTTGTACCAAATTTCTGCGAAATCGGACAAAAAAAAACCTATTATGGGTCCAAGATTTTAAATCGGGAGATCTGTCTATGTGGCAGCTATGTCTAAATCTGGACCGATTTGAACCAAGTTAAACAAGGACGTTACTGTCCCAAGTTTCAGTGAAATCGGACAGATTTTGAAAAATAGTTTTCTGGTAAACCGATTTCTATTTTGCAATTTAAAATAAGAAAAATTTTTACTTAATTAATTTTAACTTATAAAAGTACTGATTAATTAAACCGAATATAAAGTCTAATTACTCAATCTTCAGCACGAAATACTTAGAGATATTTGTAGAAAGATGGAGTTTTTCATGCAGGATATCCGTCGAAAACATCCTGTGCCTTTTACGAAACCAGGTTTTAGCCTCCAAGGGGGTATCGGAATTAGAGGAGATAGAAAATAGCGATATGGGAGAATTTTTAGATTCCACTAATGATGAAATTTCTGCCCTTAACTTCAACTGCTGGAATTGTTACCAATTGGGACACAGATACCAAGATTGTCATTGAGATAGGACTGTGTTTTGTTATGGTTGCTGGTCTCCTAATGTTTATAAGCCAAATTGCCCCAAATGTTGTTCAAAAAATGGCCGAACAGTTGCACAGAGGAGTGCACTGGTACAGGCGAAACCAATTGAGATAGACAGGAAGTAGTTATATTGAAAAGACGATTGAATAATAGCAGTAGCAGTTGTGAACCCACGCAAGGATGAAAATGATTGTAATAATAACAAACTACGTACAATAAAACTTTTTCACGTTTAAAAGAGTTTAAAAGAATATTACGAGGCTAGGAACAGAATTTTTAATAAGAATTATGAAATTAAGAAACCAACAAGATCAGCCAATCGAATGCGTTCGTTTTTTTTTTTTTAAGTCTATAGATAATAAATACCCTTACAGACTAATAACAATATATTTACAAATGTATTAAAGTAAGAATTTAAAAATAATATAATTTTCCTTTTTAAACTTTCTTGATTCTCAGATTCTCAGATTGATCTATTTATAATTACTTTCAGTTGATTAAATTGATAACATAGGTGCCGAAAAGGATCATTATTGGCGTAGTTGGTTTTATAATAAGAAATTTTCAAAAGATCAAAATATCTGGTAGGTCTGATAGGAACGTTAAAGAAAATTCGACTCAAAAGAAAGCAGGAATCTATTTGGCCATGAATTAATTTTGTCAAAAACGTAATGTTTAGCATGGTTCTACGACTTTTTAATGTAGGAAGCTTAATAAGATTTAATCGGTACTCATACGAAGGTAATGAATTTCTGTCCCACCCATTTCGACGGAGACAAAATAGTAGAAATTGTTTTTGAACTGATTCTATCAAATCAGAATGAATATTGTAGTACGGATCCCATACCACTGAACCGTACTTGAGATTACTTCTATCTAACGACGTGTATAAGTTTTTCGTCACAGAGAAATCGTTAAGTTCTTTACTTCAGCGTTTCGTGAAGCCAAGAGCACTACGTGCTTTGTTTACAACCATTGATATGTGTTGTCGGAAGTTTAAGCGTTGATCTATGATCTAAAGCTATAGACTATTTCAATTTGATTGGAATCCAAAAAGTAGCTAGTTTCAAGAGAGACTCTGTTCATCAGAGTCTCTCGTTGATCTGAAGATCTTTACATCATCTGCATACATCAAAATATTCGAGTACTTTAAAGTAAAAGGGAGATCGTTTATGAACAAACAAAACAGCACGGGGCCAAGGTGACTACCCTGTGGAACACCTGAAGAGACAACAATTGATTTGGAAACTGCAGTACCAAATTTAACTCTTTGAGTACGTCCAGTCAGATATGACTTGATCCACTTTAGTAACGATGGACTGAAACCAATAAGATCTATTTTTCTTAATAGAAGGTTGTGGTTGACTTTATCAAATGCTTTACTAAAATCGGTATATATAGTATCCGTTTGGTAGCGTTCCCTAAAGCCATCGTTGACCAAACAAGTAAATTCTAAAATATTTGTTATCGTCGATTTCCGGAACCCATGCTGGTAGGGAGACAATATGTGAAATAGTGTCAGTCAGAATTTTCTCTAATTGCTTCGGAATAGCATTCAAAATTGAAATGCCCCTTTAATTAGATACCTCATTGCGATTTCCGGCTTTATATAACGGTCTTATATAAGATTGCTTCCACAATTCTGGCAGATATCCATGCTTTAATGAACTGTTGAAAAGTGTACAAAGGGGATACGAAAGTTCGAGAGCGCAATGCTTTAAAATGTTCGATGGAATTCCATCTGGACCGGAATTAAAAGTATCTTCGGTGACCTAAAATTCTCAAGTACTAGGTTTTCGCCAATCTCAGACACGTCTATAAAAGCTTAATTGTTGATTGTGTATGGATACGTTCCACATAAATCATAATAATTATCTGAGTAGGTAGTGCTAAAAAAGTCAGCAAAGATGTCGGCAATGCCTGAATCGTTATCAGCTACTTTAGCTTTATATCTAAGAAAATTCGGTAAACTATTACCACGACGCTTTGAATTCACAAATTTGTAGAAGGATTTGGGATTTAATTTCAATTGATTTCTAATTTTATTCAAATAACTACCATATGCCAAAATGTTCTCTTTATTATATTCGCATCTTGTTAATGAATACATCGAAACGTTGACCCTGAGCGTTTAAACCTTTTATATAATTTATTCTTCTTGTTCTTCAGCCTAGAAAGATTGGTTGTATTCCATGGAGGACCAGATGCGTTGCAAAAAAGTAGGTTTAGGGACAGATTGAGAAATAAAGTCAAGTAGCACAGTATACAAAATTGAAATCATTGCATATCTTTAGATCTAAAAATTTCATTCCAATGAACAGATGAGAGTAGGGAGTTCAGTTTGGTGTAAGCAGTTTAAGCAACACAGTACACTTTTTCAATTGCTACATCTCTTTTAACTTTAGAAGTGGGATAGGGTATAAGTAATTTGAGTGTCGGATGATATCTATCCTCAGGACTTACAACCGGATCATTAAAATTTAAACATAGCTCAGATGGTTGATTAACGAAAACAAGATCGAGTAATTTAGAAAATGATTTGTTTATGTTATCACGGGAATCTTAGCTGAAAGGTACCGGGCGCGTCCACAGGTTGCGGATGGTGTAAAGATCCGTCCTATACGGAGTAGCTGCAAATGCGGCCGCAGGCGGTTTCGATTTTCGAGAAGAGAGTTTCAGTGAGGAGTCAGGTGGCACTGGCTTTTAATTAAATACTGAGTGCCAAATATACTCGAGATGACAAGGCGAGTTACTGGAGCATTCAAATAACCAATGACCAACATCAGCGTCTGTTCTCAGGTTAAGAGCGGCTGGAGGCGAGCGTCGGATCTTGGAGCAAGCGGCTCGCCACAACGAGGGATACATGTGCAATCCCACAAAACAAAAAAAAAAAAAAACGAAAAAAGGACCATGATTTGCGGATCTGCACCTGAAATGTCCGCACCCTTTATAGAGAAGGTGCAGTATACGCGCTGGCGGATGTATTAGAGAAGTACAAGACAGATAATACCGCCTTACAGGAAGTGCGATTGACTAGGAATGGCGTCACAACAACACCAAACGGTGACGAACTATACTATAGCTGCCATAACACGAGGCATGAATTTGCCTGTGGATTTGTGGTTAGCCGGAGACTGAAACATCTTGTCTCGAGCTTTACTCCGGTGGATGAGAGTTCAGCCACAATCCGCATAAAAGCCAAATTCTTCAACATCAGCCTTATTTGTGCTCGTGCCCCGACGGAAGACAAAGACGAGCAGACCAAGGATATTTTCTACGAGCGCCTAGAGAGAGAATATGACCGCTGCCTCGCCCATGATATTAAAATCGTTCTGGGAGATTATAATGCGAAGATAGGGAAAAAAGACATTTTTGGTCCAACAGTCGGAAAGTTAAGCCTCCACGAGATAACGTCCAGTAATGGGTTGAGGATGATAGATTTCGCCGCGGCAAAAAACATGATAGTTAGTAGCACCAGATTTCAACATAAAAATATTCACAAAGACACATGGCTGTCACCCGATCAAAACACGAGAAACCAAATTGATCACGTTGTGATAGATGGAAGGCATTTATGCAGCGTGTTAGATGTACGATCCATCCGTGGAGCGAATATAGATTCGGATCATTACCTTAATTTTGTAATTTATTTATTCACACCCGCACAACAAGAATATAAAATTCTTATAATTAAAGTGCGGGTAGTATCTCCAACAATTGTACATAGTAAACACTTAAAACTAAGAATGTATAGCTATACAATACATCACAGATTTTGAATGAATAACTTACTAACGGAAAAAACTAACATTTGTGGCTTTGTAGATTTGAATCTAAAAGAAAAAAAAAACAAAAGTAAATTTATCAATTAAAGAGGAATTAATAGACTTAGTTGATCCGAAAAAAAATAATTTAGGTAAGTATAAAAGAATAAAAATATATATATAAATGAGTCTTAACATTCATCAACTTAATGCAGTAAGATGTTTCCAAAGTCTGGTTTTAAATGTTGCCGAGTTACTGAGTAATTGCAGATAGTTAGGAAGTGAATTCCAGAGACGTACAGCGAATATGAACATATGCCAATCAGAAACAAGCCTCCAATACATTTCGGAAATGATTTTTTTTACCTCTAGTAGATCTGGCGAAATCAATAAATCCATACTGATATTGTGGTGTCTGCGTGTAGATCAGTTTATGCAGGAAAGTAAGCGATCTCAGGTACAACAAGTGCTGTAAGGAGACGCCATACAGAGATAAAGAGTATTCAGAGATGGAATCGCGCCGTCTCAAGCCAAATACATAACGTGTAACGCTATTAAAATTGGTGTTTAGCTTACGTCTACTTGCTGAGTCGCAATTAGCAAACAACTCACAGCCGTAGAGAATGCCAGGAACAAAATAAGTCTTTGCCAAGAGAGACCTAACCCGCAGCGGAGTAACCGACTGAGTGGCCCAGAGAGCACGCAATTTTGAATATCCCTGACCAACGACATCATGATTAAGCAGACGTATGTTTTCAGCAATCTCATCCCTCGGACTGCCGATATATATTTGTTCATCGTCAGCGTACATATGTATGTACCTCACAATAAAACAATTGACCCGCCAAGTCGTTACTGTACAATGAAAAGAGAAGAGGACCCAGAATTGATCCGTGAGGAACACCTTTTAAAACAAGCAGAGGTGCCGATAGAGAAGATTTATAACTGACGGACTGAGTGCGGTGTGACAGGTACGACAAAATAAGACCAACGGACGTTGAAGAAAAATTGTAAATGTGTCTCATCTTATCACATAACAAGGAATGATCCACAGTGTCAAATGCCTTAGAATGGTCAAGAAGAACAAGGAAATTTATCTTGTCATTCTCCAAATTGGCCCTGATCCTCTCAGTGACCTCTGCCAAGGCAGTTACGCAGCTGTGGTTAGGTCGAAATCCGGACTGTCTCACATATAACAAGGAGTTCTCGTTGACAAAAGACGACATTTGCAAATACAACAATTTCTCAAAGACCTTTGACAAGTAACAAATAATCGCAATTGGTCTATATTCCTTGGAATTTTTAGGCAGTGGGATGACTTTGGCAAATCCTATTGAAAACATAGGTTACATGAGGAAAATTAAGGGGGAGCAAGAGTCTTACAAATCTAGGATCAATGCCATCAGATCCGACAGCGTTAGACTTTACAGTCGCGACGCACTCAAGGACATCGGTGGGACCAATACAGCTGAAGCCAAAACCAGAGTCGTCATCGAGGGAGGAGGAGATATTGAAGACATAGAAATTGGGATCAACTGGGATCTGTGGGACATTAACAAAGGCATCGTTAAGCCCATTGATGTCCAAGTTTGTTGAACATCTATAAGTATCTTTCCCAATTCCTATGTCTCGAATAATCTTCCACGTTCTCTTGGAGCCTATTGCAGAAGTAAAGCGTCTGTAATAGAAGTCTTTCTTCGCTATCTTAATCAACTTATTGACACGGTCTTTTGCTGAGCGAAAGGCATCATGTAACTCAGGCGTCCTGAAACGTCTCCACCTGCGATGCGACATATTCCTCACGTGAATAGCCGAACGAATATCCCGGGAGAACCGCGGTTTCGATCTGGAGGACACTTCTCTAGTCTTAAGTGGAACCGTAAGTTCCTGTAGGTCACGGATATTCCTCTGTAGAAAGTCAGTTTGTTCATCGATAGTTTCCATACGAAATATCAGATCCCAGTCGATGAGCACAGCACTCGAAAGCAAAAGATCATGGTCGAGACGAGCAAAGTCTCTATATGAATAAGTTTCCCTAGTCCTGGTGAGCTCAAATTCATAACATAAGAAGTTAAATCGTGCAAACTTCGGCCGGGCCGAATCTTATATACCCTCCACCATGGATCGCATTTGTCGAGTTCATTTCTCGGCATCTCTTCTTAGGCAGAAAAAGGATATAAGAAAAGATTTGCTCTGCTATTAGAGCGATATCAAGATATGGTCCGGCTTGGACCACAATTAAATAATATGTTGGAGACCTGTGTAAAATGTCAGCTGATTCGAATAAGAACTGCGCCCTTTGGGGGCTCAAGAAGAAAAATAGAAAGATCGATTTATATGGGAGCTGTATCAGGCTATAGACCGATTCAGACCATAATAAACACGTATGTTGATGGTCATGAGACGATCTGTCGCACAAAATTTCAGGCAAATCGGGTAATAAATGCGACCTCTAGAGGCTCAAGAAGTCAAGATCCCAGATCGGTTTATATGGCAGCTATATCTGGTTATGAACCGATTTGAACCTTATTTGACATAGTTGTTGAAAGTAAGAATAAAATACGTCTTGCAAAATTTCAGTCAAATCGGATAGGAATTGCGCCCTCTAGAAGCTCAAGAAGTCAAGACGCCAGATCTGTTTATATGACAGCTATATCAGGTTATGAACCGATTTGAACCATACTAGGCACAGTTGTTGGATATCATAATGAAATACTTCGTGAAAAAATTCGTTCAAATCGGATAAGAATTGCGCCTTCTAGAGGCTCAAGAAGTCAAGACCTAAGATCGGTTTATATGACAGCTACATCAGGTATGGGCCGATTTGAACCATACTTGGCACAGTTGTTGGATATAATAACAAAACACGTCTTGCAAAATTTCATTCCAATCGAATAAGAATTGCGCACTCTAGAGGCTCAAGAAGTCAAGACCCAAAATCGGCTTATATGGCAGCTATATCAAAAGATGAACCGATTTGGACAATACTCTGCACAGTTGTTGAATATCATAACAAAACAAGTCGTGCAAAATTTCATTCCAATCGGATAAGAACTGCGCACTCTAGAGGCTCAAGAAGTCAAGACCGAAGATCGGTTTATATGACAGCTATATCAAAACATGGACCGATATGGCCCATTTACAATACCAACCGGCCTACACTAATAAGAAGTTAGCGTGCTTTCGACAGACAGACGGACGGACGGACATGGCTAGATCGACATAAAATGTCGCGACGATCAAGAATATATATACTTTATGGGGTCTCAGACGAATATTTAGAGTAGTTACAAACAGAATGACGAAATTAGTATACACCCCATCCCATGGTGGAGGGTATAAAAAGATCAAGTCATGGTTCGAAAAACATGAGGTTGACAGTTGGTCGTATAGGAGGACTTTAGAAGTGTCACTAACAAAGTATAGATCGAGAAGCGTGCTGAAGGATGCGGAAAAATGCGTGGGAATTGTTGAATTGACAGGCAAAAGCTTCAAGGAAGACATTTCAAATGTCAAGCCCGTGTCCTGTAAAACGATAGAGTTGAAGTCCCAAGCAACCACAATGTCTGAGTAAGCAAGAGAGAGAGGTTCAAGGACAGAGAAAAAATCTCGCGTATCCGTACGGTTTTTCGGTCTATAAACGCACCCCACTAGGAGCTTGGTATCGGCAGCAGACACCTCAACAAAAACATACTCAATTGGGCCACCTGAGTTAGACTTTGTACATAACTGAGTATTCAGGTAGTTTCTCACATACAGAGCGGTGCCGCCCCCACGACGTAATCTATCAGCTCTGTGCACGTTATATCCTGAAAGATCAATAAACGCATTAGGTGTTGATTGATTCAGCCACGTCTCCGATACACACACTTTATCAATATCAGAGTTCTCAAAAATCATCTTGAATTCGTCAAGCTTATTATTCAGGCTTTGGGCATTAATATGACAGTTGCAGCAAAGGTTACCTTGTTGCAGCAAAGGTTCGCATCCGTTTGAACATGGGGAGGAAAGTACGATCTGACACTGCACGGAAGCTGGACATTGAAAAGCTGCAAACACAACAGATGGCAGTGGCATACTGCACTCGACTGACCCAACTGCTTGATGAAAGCACTCCTTGTTCCGATGATATAATGACTCCATGAAAAATGCCACGAAATCCGTACTTGGGTACCGGAAGCCTCCTCCAAGAAACCCATGGTACGACCAAGAGTGTCGAGATGCTACTGAAGCCAAGAATGCGGCATATAGAACAACCGTGCAATCAGTAGCAACGCTCCATATGGGTATGAAGGAGAGTTATCGGGAGAAAAGGAAAGAGGAGATACGTCTATTCCGCAGAAAGAAAAAGGAAATGGAAAGACGTGAGTGTGAGCGAATTGAGATGTACAGGAGTCAGAATGAAGTCCATCTAGTAAGTCCAAAGCCATCGGAAGAAGTAAACATCTATCCGATGGCTTTGGTGCAGGCACATCCTCCTGCAGAGACAAAGAAGGAAATCTGGTAACTGACACAGATAACATGTTCATAATATGGAAAGAACAATTTGCCCAACTGCTAGTGTCCGACGTTGGCGGCGAAGAGGATACCGCAGAACCAATCCCTGATGACGGTATAGAATGTTTAGCTCCTAGTCAGAATGAGGTCCAAGTAGCTGTGACCCAACTAAAGAACAACAAGGCAGCAGGAGCCGACGGGTTACCCGCTGAACTATTTAAGACCGGAGGCGACACGCTGACTAGAAAAAAGCATACCCGATAATTGGAACCCCAGCATACTATGTCCCGTACACAAGAAAGGAGACAAGACGGAATGTGCCAACTACAGAGGAATAAGTCTCCTCCCCATAGCATACAAGATACTCTCGAGAGTACTGTGTGAAAGATTAAAACCTAAAGTCAATGAGATAATTGGGCCCTATCAATGCGACTTTAAACCTGGTAAATCCACCCTAGACCAGATATTCACACTGCGCCAAATCCTGGTAACGACCCGAGAAGGACAAATCAACACCTAGCATCGCTTTGTTGACTACAAAGCCGCTTGTGACTGTCCTATATGTTCAAAAGTATTTCATGCCATGTCTGAGTTTGGTATCCCTGCAAAATTAATAAGACTTTGCAGAATGACCCTGGTGATAAGCGTTCCTCAGTAAGAATAGGAAAGAATCTCTCCGAACCATTTAACACCAAACGAGGTTTCAGACAAGGAGACAGCCTATCGTGTGATCTCTTTAATATCCTGTTGGAGAAGATTGTACGAGATGCAGATGTGAATAGATATGGCACACTAATCACAAGAGAACACATGCTACTCGACTATATCGACATCATAGGTCGGTCACCGGAAGTAGTAACTGCATCCTTTGAAAGAGTCGAAAGAAAGTCAGTGAAAATAGGTCTGGCAGTAAATGGAGATAATTCGAAATGGATGGTTTCAACTTCCAAAAAGCCTTGCGCAACCGAGCAGATAAAGAAAATGGAGAAAGTTGGGAACCACAACTTTGAGATAGTCAGTAACTTTATCTACCTCGGCACCGCCGTAACCGAAACGAATGACACCAGTTTAAAAAAAAAAAACAGATTAAGCGAAGAATAATACTGACAAACAGATGCTACTTTGGACTATGTAAGCAGTTTAGAAACAAGGTCACATCTCGACAGACGAAGATTACACTATGCAAGACACTGATACTACCCGTGCTGTTATATGGTTCTGTAGCGTGGGTACTTGTGAAAGCAGATGAGGCAGTGCTTGGAGTATTTGAGAGAAAGATTCTTCGTAAAATATATTGACCAGTTTGCGTTAATTGAGAATATAGGAGATGTATGAACCACATACAGACGTTCGAGCTGTATGACGACGATAGCATAATTACACGCTTCAAAATACAACGCCTGCGTTGGCTAGGTCATGTTGACAGAATGGATGAAGAATCTCCAGCAATGAAGTCTTTTGAAGCCAAATACGGTGGTAACGCAAACCGGGAAGACCAAAAGCCCGATGGAAAGATCAAGTGGTGGGAGACACCTTGGTGTCAGAGATTTTAGAATGAGCGCAGAAGATCGAGGCGCTTGGAACGCTATTCTACGTTCGTCTAGTGGAACAAATATTCTGTCATAGCCAATTAAAGTAAAGTAAGATTTGAGTATTAAGATCTTAAATATGCTTGCATGTTATGAGAAATGAGTGAACAAAATTTTTTTCTAAGAGTTATAATTTGTGCGACTTACTAATATCGTCACGCTTATACTTTCCGTGATGTTGTTGGTAAAAAGAGGCAAATTAAATTTTCTATGATTTTGCAAAGAAAAGAGAAAATTGATTCTTTCCTTTTATTTTGAATTCTTTTGCACTTTGTGCAAATTATTCTAATAAATCCCCAAAAACATGAATGAAAATGTTTATTTCTTACTTAAATTTGAAAAACATGCAAAATTTCTCTAATTAAAAAAAATAATAATTGACATTAAAAGGAAAAAAAAAAACATTGAACTAAATTTTCTACCTAATTTACAATTTAATATTTCTATTTGATTCCTACTTGGCGATGGATTGTTTTGAACATGGTTGGTAGGGCGATAATGGCAACACAACAGCTTGTTGCCTAAGTCTTTTGATATGGAGTGTTGCAATCTTTCTTTCAGCAACTTTTATATGCACATCGAACATCCCCACTGGCCAGGAATAAGGCCGGAGATATTGCGTAATAGTGCCTCGATCAATGCCCCCAACCACGTCAAATCCTCCTGCAGTGCCGCCGAAGCGGCCTTACAATAGTTGAGATTTATCTGCAGAACTTTCAACACTGTTGTCTAAGCCTTGTTTTCTGATTCCGCCAGGAGTTCATCCTCACAAGATTCATTAGATCTTGCCATGATGAGCTTCCGTACGCATCCAGGTCCAGGTAAGAGGGCAGTAGAACCACTCTTCCTCAGGACACCGGACACTTGCGGTGTGGACGATTGCTCCTAAGATGCTTCAGTAGCTGCTGCTGTCGAAGCACTTTTTGAGTTCCGTCCTTCCCCGCTGGCGCACACATTGAGCTCATTCCAACCGGAAAACCCACCCACACTGGATTTGTCGGGTCTCGTTTCGATGCCTTTCCCTCCTCTATCGATTGCGGCAGGGGGATTTTCAGTCTCCTGCAATCCGCCTGACATTAGCGACGTGGTCGATAGTCTCTCAGGCAAGTGTTCAGCAACAACAGGTGGGTCATCTCCTGATTCCCCAACCCCACCGCTTTTACGACTTTCGGTTTCAATTCCTTCAGACTTGTTGAGGTCTGCGAGACAGCCTCAGTAGTACAAATACTGCATGTCTCCGGTCACCATCAGCCTCATCCAATCTACCAATCTTCCAGTCGGATTTTGAAAGCTAAGGTTTCAGGATCTGAGGAAATCCTTGGTATATAAGCGTGCGCCATTAGTCAACTAAGGATCTGAGGGAATCCTTGGTATCCCAACGTGTGCCGTTGGTCGAGAAGGAATATCTTCCTTCTTAACTTAATCCATGCTGCGCCTAGCCAGATCTCACCAATATTTTTTTGGGAGCAACGATACAATTCAATTGAGCGTTGATACCCGAAAGCAATCAGTCTCCATCGGCCCCGATACCAGCCTGCATCGTGACAAACTGGAGGAGACCCAGGAAATTCCGCAAGAACGTTGGAGTATACTGATGACAGTCCATTGACTATCCCACCTCAATTATTCCTAGATATGCAGCCCTGTTCTTCTCCCAAGCGGCATTAGCAAAGGTTCTTGGACCTATATTACTATTGTTCACCCTAGTTCTTTTAGTAGTTTCCGAATCTAGACGTGTAGTCTTTGGAGAAGCTTGTGCAGCTAATCCCCGAGCCCAATTTAGGGAGTCTCTATTTGTGAGAGTCTTAGGATCATTCGCACTAAGCCTTTAATAAACCTGAGAGCAATGTGACTTCTATTATTCCAACCTCTTAAAGAGCGTGTTGGTTTGCCGGGGAAGGCCGATGGCAGAGGCAAGTTATAGGCATGCGGAGATAGAATAGGTTCAGGCTTGTCCTTAAGACTCAAACCAGGTGTCTTCGTCTTCGGTTGGTGGAGCCTGGATAAGCCTCTCCACCAGTCGAGGTTTCAGTAGCAGACAACATGCTACTGCATGAAAACACCACCGCAGCTGTTGGGTCGCTGGAGTCCATTCTAAGCCTACTCCCGGGCCCTTGATCTGCCACTGGAAACAGACGCAGATCATCGACCGCCTAATGAATAACACAATCGTAGTCATCCTTGAGTGACTTAAATTTTTTCCAAAAATAATGGCCTATTACGAGTTAAGCCTAGTACTGACTTCGAGTATTCGTTCGAGCAACTGTCAAAACGCCCTATAAAAAAACTTTTGCGAAATCACTACGAAACTTTTTCAAATAAGCGGGACTAAATTCTTTTATGAAATGAATTCAACGTTTTGCTAGCAAAATTGTCAAATTTCGTAGACTTAATTTTTACAAGAACACACACAAATTGGTAGTTAAAATTTTTTAAGAAATGTTGTCGTTTTATTTTTTTTGGTAGAGATATTCTGGATATTGACACTACAAAGACACTGCACCCGTCCAGAATTCAATGTGACTTCCTAATCCCTAGGAATTGAACAAAAACCTGGAGTCCATTCTAAGCCTACTCCCGGGCCCTTGATCTGCCACTGGAAACAGACGCAGATCATCAACCGCCTAATGAATAACACAATCGTAGTCATCCTTGAGTGACTTAAATTTTTTCCAAAAATAATGGCCTATTACGAGCTAAGCCTAGTACTGACTTCGAGTATTCGTTCGAGCAACTGTCAAAACGCCCTATAAAAAAACTTTTGCGAAATCACTACGAAACTTTTTCAAATAAGCGGGACTAAATTCTTTTTATGAAATGAATTCAACGTTTTGTTAGCAAAATTGTTAAATTTCGTAGACTTAATTTTTACATGAACACACACAAATTGGTAGTTAAAATTTTTTAAGAAATGTTGTCGTTTTATTTTTTTTGGTAGAGATATTCTGGATATTGACACTACAAAGACACTGCACCCGTCCAGAATTCAATGTGACTTCCTAATCCCTAGGAATTGAACAAAAACCTGTGCTCCGATGACCTCATTCAACTTGGACCAATCCATGTAAAACGAGGGACCGCAGAAGTTCGGGACAACCCCAGCCCAAAGATACCTCTTCCGGAAGACAAACTCCAATTCGCCATCGAAGAAAGAACCGCCAGGTACATAGTACGTCGCGTCGCCAATGCCACGTCGTCGTCCCACGCCATCAGCCTTACGCAGAACAAACGAATGCCAAAAATCCCATGTCTCTGACTATATCAGTTAGAAGGCAGACCTCAACGCCACGCCCTCCGAGTTCAAGTGCAAAAATCTCAAAGTATCGCATTCAGTGCTGCTCCAGGAGCACTCCTCCTCGCTCCCAATATCAGCACTGCCACAATACCCTGTATATTCTCCACCATACCGAGTAGATTCACCCTCTCCAGGACCCGGTGTCACACAAACCGCTCATAGGTGAGGATCAGCCAAACCACAGTAGTGTACATCTAGCGGACCGCCCCCTGTCTATGTTCCTAACTTCTGTCCATTGAGTTGCGCCATGAGTAGAGCGCACTCAGCCTCCGTTTATCTCTCTCTTAAAGGTTCATTCTTTCGTTCTATTTATGGTCAAGAATAACGCCTGGGGAGCTACACTCATTCCAGGACACTGAATTCATCATATGTCCTCCTTGCGGTGAACAACACCAGCTTTGCCTTTCTGGGCTCTTGCCCCATTGGCTCTTGCCCCATTTGTCAAGTTCTTTGCCTGGTATTTCTTTATAAGCGAGCATAGGACAATTGATATTAATTGCTATGCTATTGGAGCTATATCAGGTTATAAACCAATTCGGGCCCTACTTGGTTTTGTTGAAGACAATATTAGAAGTCACTATGCAAAATTTGAGCCCAATTGGATAATAATTGCGCCCTCTAGAGGCTTAAGAAGTAAAATCGGGATATCGGTTTATATGGTAGCTATATGAGCTAATGGACCGATTCCGACCATATTTGGCTCCTACGTAAAAAATTTCAGCCATATAGGATTGCGCCTTCTAGAAGCTCAAGAACTATAATCGGGAGATCGGTTTATATATCTTTAGGTGCAATAGGTGGCGGTCGTTTTCCAAGAACTACATTCTCCCGGCTGTTCAACCCAACTGCCACCGTGTCGTCAAGAACGTTGTCCAGCCCCGCTTGATACTCCTCTTTGTATTGTTAATTTCAGGTTGTGCTGCCAAACAAACAGCAGCTTCCGTTTCTAAATCCATTTTTTTTATCTTTTAAATTTTCTTAAATACGAATTGGAGTTTAAAAATGCCAATTTGTTTCTAGTTTGGATGACAGTCGTATGATAACAATGATGTTCAACACACAACTGTTTACTACCAAAAGAACGCTTTGAACGCCAAATAAAAAAGTTTAATTACAAGTTAACAAATTAGCAACACTGTTTGAAACATTGTGAGATATCCCAAAATTTAATTGATGTTTAACAACATTTTCCGCACAATCGAAGTGAGTACTAGGCTTAACATTATAAAAGGTGTTTTTCGTGTTTTGTTTCACTATCCGACTTCTTCAGTTTAGTCTATAATTTAACCGTCTATAATTTGCCTTAGAAACGAACAACGCTTGCAAATTATTGAATTTAATGATCACAATCCGTACTCTGTTAAAAAAAGTTCATCGCGCGCGGCAGAGTAAATTTTTGGCTCAATGGATACGTAAATAAGCAGAATTTTCGATTTTGGAGTGAAGATCAACCAGAAGCATTGTAAGAGCTACCAATGCATCCAGAAAAAGTCACAATTTGGTGCGGTTTATGGGCTGGTGGCATCATTGGACCGTACTCTTTTTAAAATTATGAGAATCGTAAAGTAACTGTGAATGATTAGTGCTATCGTGAGATGATATCCAACTTTTTTACCCAAAATTCAAGACCTTGCCACATGCCATACAGCACGCGTAACAATGGACTTATTGAAAGGCGAGTTCGATGAACGATTTAATTCAAGTTCGGGACCGGTCAATTGGCCGGTATCGTGCGATTAACCGCTTTTAGACTACTTTTTGTAGGGCTATGTTAAAGCTCATGCCTATACAGACAAGACCGCTTCAATTGACGCATTGGAAGACAACATTGAAGCATTTATTCGTGAGATACCGGCCGAAATGTTGGAAAGAGTATGCTAAAATTGGATTAAGGTGATGGACCATTTGAGGCGCAGTGACGGTCAAAATTAGCATGATATAATTTTCAAACATTAAATTATGTAGACCCTACTATCGATTCAAATAAAGATTTCATGTTTTTTCCGTATTCTATGTGTCTTTTTATTAAAAAACTTTCCAATAGCTCTTAAAAAACGCCCTTTTTTAAAATTTGAAGAATCTATGGATAATTATGGCGAAGAGGAGCCGTTGAGTTCAGGTCAATAAATAAATACAACAAATAAGGACCCCATTATTATGCGACGAATTAAATAATCGCCTGCAAATAACAAATTATAATTTTTTGTTTGTTTACAGAGATCACAGGATTTTGGAATTGCTGTATGAGGAGGCTAAATACAATGTGATATCTGGACGATATGTAATGGAATCAGTTCATGCACTTATGTTAGGAGGAATTCAGGCCCGTATTGAGCTGGGGCCTTTCAATTCCCATTCTCATACAAATGGATTTTTCAGGTAACTTTAAAACTATCAAGAAATATAATCTGTTGTTAATATTTTATTAGGGAAAATCAATTGAGATTTTTACCGCAGCATGTTGCTAAAAACTCAAGTCTGTCGTGGCTTCCCATCAGTCGGAAAAACTCGGCGGAAGTAAGACTTTTAGAGCAATACAAACGAGTACCGCAAACTGCAACATCAAGAAAATTAATGCGAAAATATTTGGAATTCTGCTGGGCTCTTCCATTTTATGGGTATGTACAAATTTCAATTACGTTATATTTATAAATTTCCTTACCTAATTACAATTCAGGTCAGCTTTTTTTCATGGCCAAATAGAACAACCGGTACGAGGTATAATAAGTTTTATCACTCACAAGGACAGTGACGTATTGATAGCAGTTAATGAGAGAGGAGTCTTTGTCATAGATACAATGGAATCGGTATAGAGCATGTCGTTTTTAATTATGCAATATATGATTAACACATATTTTGTGTAGACTTTATTGATAGGTTTGCGATACGAAGATCTATCTTGGGATTATGCAAAACCGAGTGCTACAGATGACCCGTTGTGTATCACATGTATATTTCTTCAGGTATGTTAAGATATTATTATTACAAAGATGTTAAACGATTTTTAAAGTGAAATAGGTTTTTAAATTCTCATGTTAAAAGCGTAAATTCATAATTCGTATAATGATAATTCATTGATGTTGTTTGGGGCATTATCCAAAACACTTTCACGCAATCTATCTTCGGCCTTCGGCCTTTTTATGCGTGCGATTTGATAGGAAAGTAAAAACAGCAAACGGACTGGGTAGAAACGAAAACGGAAAATATAGGTGAAATGATAGGTTACCAGAATAGAAAGAAAAGTGGCGACTGAAAGCTTGAAATATATAATAGTTGCTAAGAGAAAGAATGCAACAAACCATATCAAACGACTAAAGGAACAAGATGTTTTGTTGCCATTATTGCCCATCCAACCATAGTCAAACAATCCATTGGAATGGAGTTATTTTTCATGTCATGACCCCTTAAGTGTATTCGACAAACCCTACCCGACCTAAGGAGAAATCAACCATAGACTATGGAAAATATAGACGTCGAATGGTGTATTGACGCATCATCCAATAGGTGGAGCATCGGAGGAAGAGGTGGAAAATTAAAATTTTTTTATTTACACTTGAAATCAACCAAAAGTAAGGAAAGACTAAAGTAGGTGGCCGAGTCTGCGTACTTTTTCCAAGCAAATACGTGAGCATATAAATTGGGCACTTTATCTTAATTAATTCAGATTTAGATTTTTCAAAACGATTGAAATATATGTAGGACACTGTTGCGCATATCAGATATAGATACATATATATGTGAGCTAAATTAAAATCTGAACCGATTTTTTCCCAAATTTATAGCAAAAACAAAACACAATTAATAACAATCGGGCAACAAATGAGACCAAGTACCTTGATTACAGGACTACTCATGCATATAGATGAATATGACCAAATCGAATCAGAAAGAAATTGAAAACGGGTCGATGTACTTAAAAATGAGTCTTGCTGTTGTTATACCCTAAACCACCACTGCGGTACTGGTTTTTATAACATGGATCTGCAGTCCTTCCTTAGACCAACCAGTTCTGGGGTTCACTTGGCGGTCGCTGTTTGCCTCTTGGCTTGGCACTAGGACATGCTGACACAAGTAACTCATTCAGGACCTTCGTGATCCGCTTGACCATTATGTCTATATCCATCGCAGTTTCCACTTAGTTTCTGCTTTAGAAGGGATAGACGTGCAGAATTTGTGCCGAAATTTATCCCGATCCGTCTTTCTTCCGTTTAGCCGAGGGACCACTTCTGCAGTATTTTCCCAAAGCTGAAACTTATGTAACGATGATCAGAAATGCTATGGTCATCCAACACATCCCAGTAGCATATTCTTGCGCTTATATCTTCCGATACAAGGGTAATATGTAGTACCTCCTGCTAGTTTCTGGTAATAAAAGTCAGTTTATCACCTATACTACAAATAGCCAGATTACAGCTTATAATATATTCGATAAGCAGCTCACCCCTTTAGTTGATATCCGAACTTCCCCATATCTGGTAATGTGCATTAGCATCAATTCCTACATTGAGGCTCTTCTACTCTACAGAAGCGGCTTCAACCATCGACTTAAGGTTTGAAGGGGGGATATCTGAATCGTGTGCCGTATATAGTTAAGCCAACCAGTAATTAGAATTATATCGAATATTCAGTACTTAGCGACGGAAGAAAAAAAAAAAAAACATTTAGACTACTCTTTGCAAGGATACAGGCTCTGTATCTCCCATTCCCCGTGTCCTTGACTAGTTTAAATCCCGGAATTCTTAGTCCACGAACCATTCCCTTATACACCCATGGTTCCTGGATAAGAAAATAACATCAAATACTCGTGCCATAAGGAGGACCTTTAGTGCCGCTAAAGCGGCCTAACAATGGTCGAGATTTATCTGCAGAAACCGTACCATAGTCAGGATTCAAAATTTCCTCTACTGTTGCATTTGCTTTGTCTTCTGATTCCGCCAGGAGCATTCTTACAAGACTCGTTAAATCTTGCCATGATGAGCTTACCTACGCATTCAGGAGCAGGTGAGAAAGCTGTGGAACCCCTATTCTTCCACTTGCGGTGTGGACGATTCCTCTTTAGATGCTTCACTAGCTGCTGCTGTCGAAGTACTTTTTGAGTTCCGTGTTTCTCCGCTGGCGCACACCTTGGGCATAGTCCAACCGGTTGATCGACGCACGCAGGGTTTGTCGGGTCCCGTTTCTATGCCTTCCTTTCTTGTTTCGATCGTGGCGATGTGGTCGATAGTTCCTCAGGCAAGTGTTCGACCAAAACTGCTGAGTCGTCTTCTGATTCCCTAAGCCCACCGCTTCCATTGACTTTCAGTTTCAACTTGTTGAATCCATAAGGTACAACGTCCTCAGACTTGTTAAGGTCCGCGAGACAGCCAATCTACCAATCATTGGTTGATAGATTGGGATTACATTCCCTCAGTCTTCCAAATATGGATTCAGGATCTGAGGGAATCCTTGGTATCCAAGAATGCCCCAATGGTCGAGAAAGAATATCATCCTCCTTGACTAAATCTATTGCTGCGGCTGTCCAGATCTTACTAATCTTTTTTAGGGCGCAAAGATACATTTCAATTGAGCGTTGATCCCTGAAGGCAATCAGTCTCTATCGGCCCCGATACCAGCCTGCATCGTCACAAACTGGAGGAGACCCAGGAAATTCCGCAAGATCCTCGGAGTATACTGATGACATTCCATTGACTATCCCACTTCAATTATTCGTAAGTATGCAGCCCTGTTCTTCTCCATTTTCGACAACTGCCGTCACCAAACTGTCCCTAGCGACATTAGCAAAGGTTCTTGGACCCATCTTATTATTGTTCGCTCTAGTTCTTTTAGACAAGAGATGACCTCCAGGTGACCGCAGCCTTTTAGCTGACTGCAGTGCAGTTTCCGGATCAAGACGTGAAGTCTTTAGGGAAGCCTATGTAGGGTGTCTCTCTTCCTTACAATGAAAGTCTTAGGATCATTCGCACTAAGCCTCTCAACAAGCGACAACATGCTATGGCCTGATACTACCACCGCAGTTTTTGGGTCTTTATAGTCCATTCTAAGCCCATTCCCATCTGCCGCTGCAATCGCCTAATGGATAAAACAATCTTAGCTATCCTTGAGTGGCTTACATTTTTTTTCCAAAAATAATGACCTATTAACAGTTAAAGGAAAATTCTTGCGGAGCGAAATAAAAATACGTCCGCTCCACTCAATGGTTCAAATCAGAAACATATATATGTATCTTTCATTTGATATCCTATCGATTGAAATATAAATCGTTTTGAAAAATCTAAATCGGACTAAATTAAAATAAAGTGCCTAACTTGTATGCTCAAGTATTTGCTTTGAAAAAGTACCCAATCTCGGCCACCGACTTATGTCTTTCCTTAATTGCGGTTTATTTCAAGTGTAAATAAAAATTGTTTCTTCCATATGATTGTTCTTTTTTCGTTAGTCTATTGTTGTATTAACACATTGTTGGTACTAAAAATAATAAAATAATAGTCGGCACAACATCCAGAGACAAAAAAAAAATAGTTTCTGTGCAATTGATTGAAGCAAGTCCCAAATTGGTATGACCACCTTCATTTAATTTCATCAATCACATAAGGGCAATTCCTCCACCAACACGTCTACCCCTCTAGCGCAGCAGATGAAGTGGAAACTATGGAGGATGTAGACATAATGGTCAAGTGGATAACGAAGGCCCTGAATGACTCGCCAAGCTAAGGGGCAAACAGCGACCGCCATGGTGGACTCCAGAGCTGGCTGGTCTTAGGAAGGACTGCAGAATACTTTTTAACATAGCAAAAACCACATCTATAATGCTGAGCTAAGAAAATAAAAACGCGAGCTGAGAAAGGCTCAGAACAAATCCTGGGTAGAATTCTGCAGCTCCGTGGAGTATACATCTGAGGCCTCTAGACTAAGGAAGATTCTGTTCTCGGGACCTGTTGCGGTTGGGTATATTTAGAAGTCAGAGAATGTCTAGTAAGGAAACATTAGAACTACTCGTTGATACACATTTCCCGGGAAATTCTCCAACGGACAACGTGGCGCCAGAAAAGGTAGTCTCTGATATGCATTCGTTTGAAGCTATTAGGGAAATTATGTCTGAGACGAAAATCCATTGGGCGATAAGAAGTATCGACTCCTTTAAGTCTCCGGGCCTTGATGATGTATCAACGGTTGAATTACAAGTTGTGTCTGACAGACTGGTTCCCTTGCTGGGAGATATACTGTGTTTGTATCAGAATGTCATGTATACCTCTGGTATGGAGGGACACGAAGGTCATTTTCATTCCGAAAACAGAAAAACCCCACCACACGAAGGCGAAAATTTTTATCCTATTAGTCTGTCATCCTTCATACTGAAGACCCTTGAAAGGTTGATAGAAACATATCTTAGGGCAAAGATCCCTGGAGATAGCCTGTCGCGGCAGCAGTAAGCATATAGTAAAGGCAAATCTACTGGAACAGCCCTTCACGACCTAGTCGGCTACATAGAGGGTTCTCTCGCTGTCGAGGAATAAACAATGGAAGCATTTCTTGACATTGAAGGTGTTACATATTGAAAGCAATATGTAAAACCGACGTCAACCATGAATGAGTTGTAGTTTCTAGGCATCAACTATACCGTAAGAAAGTTTATGAATAACTTACTTACTATAAGATGCATTACGACAGGCTTGGGATCTGTGGATCAAAAAAGATGGGTCAGTAGAGGAACATATCTTGGAGGTGTACTGTCTCCTCTACTTTGGAATATAGCCATTAACAATATATTATTGTCTCTGGAAGAAAAAGGTGTAAAAGTGGTCGCGTATGTTGATGACGTGGCAATTGCGGTTAGGGGAAATTTCCCAGTATACTTCAGGAAGCTTTAAGTGCAACAGTGATGTAGGCTACCGAGTGCGCTTCAAAAGTCCAACTATTGCTCAATACTTAACCGGATTCAAATGATAGCTTGTTTATGCATCACAACCGCACTGAGGACTACGCCATCTGATTCACTGATTAAGGGAACTTTCTCCTTGGTCATGTGGCGGCTACGGACATTGTGTTATCCTTGATACAATATCCGATGTTCCATTCAGTGTGGATTACACCCTACCTGAGCCGCTGTTTGATAAAATGTACTATACTACTATTCCTGATAGAACCGATTGGAACTACGAAATCCCTGGTAACAGAAGTTACATAGACATCTATACGGATGGTTCCAAACTAAACGACCAGGTAGTCTTTGGTATGTACTCTAACGATCTAGAGCTGGTCATATCGAAAAGGTTACCGGACCACTGCAGTGTGTATTCAGCGGAGATCCTTGCAATTAAGAAAATGCTGGAATGGCTAAAATATAATGTCATTACGACGATTGGCATAAATATCTTCTCAGTCAGCCAGGCAGTCATTAAATCCTGTCGCAGATAGCTCAACGAGATGGCTGAACAGTTCAAAATTCACCTGTTCTGGGTTCCGGACCACAAGGAATTGTAAAGCGGACTAGCATGCGTAACTAGGAAATCACTGTCTAATCGGAAAACATGATGACAGACTGAAGGTTTCCTGCAATGACTTATGTAGGAGCTGTGAGGACATCGAAGAAGAAGAGACTATAGAAAACCTTCTGTGTGTGTGTCCCGCACTAGCAGTCAGAAGGACTTTCGGTTCTCATTTCTTTGAGAACCTGCCTGATTTAGCGGATGTGAACATTATCAAGTTATTGGGCTTTTTAAAGCGATCTGGATGGTTCAACGGTAGGAACCAGAGGGAATCTTCCTTCTTCTGTTCCTGTGGTATCACAATGGACGAAAACGTCTAAGTGAGTCTGATGGCAGACTGCCACTTAACCTAACATAACCTAAGGGCAATTACGCGAAAATGTATCCCACTATGCAAACAATTTAAAATAAGAATTTTTTATAAAGTTAATATTGAATGATAAAATACCCTACACCACCACTGTGGTACAGGGTATTATAACTTTGTGCATTTGTTTGCAACGCTTTGAGGGAGAAGAGCTAGACCCATTGATAAGTATATCGATTGACTTAGAATCACTTCCTGATTCGATTCTGCTAGTCCGTCTGTCTGTCTATGTATACTTGTGATCAAGTTACAGGTCACATGTATCGTCCGATTGTCATGAAATTTTGTTCAAGTCTCTTTTTTGACCCAAGGACTAACGCTATTGATTTTGAACGAAATCTGTTCAGATTTAGATATAGCTCCCGTACATATCCTTCATCCGATATGGCCTTTTAAGGCTGTAGAAGCCACAATTTTGGTCCGATCTTAACAAAATTTGGTATGAGGTCCTTCATTTAACGTCTTCATATGCGTGCAAAATTTCATGAAAATCGGTTCACTTTAGATACGGTTAGGTTAGGTTGGAAAGAGGGTGCAGATATTAATCCGCCCCATGCCACTGTGGGCATACACCTAAGCCAGTAATCGGCTTGTTGTTCGCTCTAAAAACTACAAAGTAACCTCTAAAAAGAAAATTTTAAGTTAGGAATTCCGTGCTACTTACAAAATCCTTAATTGTTTTCAATACCACTCCCCAAGTTGGCTCATGTCTGATATTGTGTCTCCACCTAAGTACCGGTGTCTGTTGTACGCGAAAGCCGGCCAATAAAAAGGAAATGCTTCAACGTCTCATCAGCTTCCCCTCATGCCCTATACATGCTATCACTTGCCGCACCGATTTTACATAAGTGAGCTCGTAGTCCTATGTGTCCCGTTATGATACCAGTAGCTATATTGACCTCCTTCTTGCTTCGTTTCAGTAATAGCCTCGTCTTCTCACGTTCTGGACCCCCATAGGATTTTCGCCGTCCTTCCGACCGTTTCGCTGTTCCACAATGTTGCATGCGCATTCGTCGCCCACAAGTTTATCGATTGCAGTCCTTCGGCATTTACCGCCAAATCGTCTGGCTTTTCATTTCCTCTTACTCCGTTATGGCCCGGCATCCAAGCGATGCGGATTTTGCTATCCTCAGAGAAGGCGTTAATCTCATTCTTACACTGCAAGGCTGTTCGTTACCTTACCGTTCTGGTTGTTATGACAATGTCGATAAAGATGTTCACAATGGACGTCCTCGCGTTAGGACCACACCACTACACGCATTCCGTGATCGCCCGGATCTCCGCCTGCAGGACCGTATTATGGTCAGGCAGTCTAAAACAGGTCTCAGTCCCTGGGTTCTCATTGTAAACCCCCAGGCCCACTCTGTCCTCTAGCTTTGATCCATCCGTTTAACATGATCTTCCAGATGGCAATGCTAGGGTTCCGTCAATCCAAGACTGTGCCGATGGCGGCAGTGCCTCGCACTCGACTTCAAGGTCCATCTCAGGTACCCGATCGGAAACCTCTTTCCTTCCTTCCAAGTTTCCTATCGTCGCCTCGATTATACCGCGATGGTATGAGCTGCTCCAATCCTCAGTCCATCGCCTTAACTCTCATAGCGGCAGTGGCTGCCTCACACTTAATCTGTATGTCAATGGGTCGGATATCTAGAACAGTCTCCAGTCCCTAGTGGACGTGGTCCTCATCGCTCCGCCTATGCCAAGACAACACGTTCTCTGAACCTGTTGTATAGTCCATATGCTGCACTTTTCCTCCACAGCAGTCACCAAACTACCGAGGCGAAAGTAAGTATTGGTCTAATCACGCTCCTGTAGAGCCAGTGGACTATCCTCGGATTCAGGTCCCATTTCGAGCATACGGCCCGCCTACATAATGCCCAACATCTGTGAGCCTTCACAGTACTCTCCTGAATGTGACACTTCCAATTCAGTTTCCTGTCCAAGATCACACCTAAGTATTTGGCCTTGTCAGATATCGAAATCGTATTATTGAGGAAAAGTGGTGCGTTAAATTGGCCCACCTTCGTCTTCATCGTGTACAGCAGACGGTTTCAAATTCCTCCTCAGTCAGCTTCCGTAATGGGTCGTATATGGTGAACACCCATAGGAGTGGCGATAAAATGCCACCCTGTGGCGTGCCATGTGCCATTTTCTCCCTTATATTTATGCCATGGGATACATGGGATACCCCTTAGCATATGGTTTATTCAGTCTCTAAGGACCGGGACCACCCGGTACTGGATCAGTGTGTCGCTCCGCAAATTGTTAAAAGCCCCCTCGATGTCAATGCATACCGTCAGTGTGTACGTTTTTGCATCGAAGGATTCTTCTATTTTATGCACAACCTCGTGCAGGGCAGTCTCCACCGACCTTCCCTTGACATAGGCATGCTGTTTGTATTTGAGCAGTTCGCTGAATGTCATACTCTTTATCATGGTGTCCACAATACGTTCAATGGTTTTGAGTAGAAAGGACGTAAGACTTATGGGTCTGTAGGCCCTTGGTGTCGTATAACTTGCCTTGCCGGGCTTGGGTATAAACACCACCCTTGCATCCTGCCAGGCTTTCGGGGTATATGAAAGTCCTAGGCACGCTGTGAAAATTTTGGCCAAACGAGGCGCCAGATCTGCTTCTTTCTGCAGTAACGCCGGACACATTCCATCAGGTCCGGGTGACATAAATAGTTGAATTTCCTTAAGGATTCCTTCACCATAAATTTCGTTCCTTCGATCAACGTCATTATTCCAAGATTCCGGTGTCTCCGTGAGTCCCTTCATATCCTGTGGAAAATGGGTTTTCATCAAAAGCCGCAACATGTCCCTTCGTTGTCTCTGCTCTCACTGCCATGTCGTCTACTACAGTTTCAGTTTGGACATGGGTTTTTGAGAGAATCTTTTTTATCTTGGAGGCGTAATTAACGCTATCAACCTGTTCGCAGAAAAGCTTCCAGGAGGCAAGTTTTGCCGCTCTGGTAATCTTATTGTATTCCTTGAGGCGTGTGTAATACACATCCTAATAAACTTTAGCGTTTTTACAACGTGCTCTTTTAAAAATCTGCGGACCTCTTTCCCAATATTGCGAACCTCCTTGGTCATCCAGGTTTTTTCTTGGGCTGATTTCCTTTCCCGAAGAGGACAACTATCTTCGAAAGATCCCGCCAGTGCAGTCGTAATCTTGTTGACATGTGTGTTACCAATATTAGTTGTTTTTAGGTCGTTAGTATTCGAGAACTGTGCCTGAGCTTGGCCACGCTTACTAGTGTTGGTACTGCCCCACGAATTGTGGTGAGAGTTCGCATCGCACCCTGGGGAAAGCAAAACAGACAGGAAAGGAGGTACTAATCCTTTCCTGTCTGTTTTGCTTTCCCCACCAGCCGTTTAAGCTCCGACGTGGGTGGCGGTGTCGGAGAGTCGAAAGGCAGATAAAGTGATGCCAGGTATGCTCCACCGTCTCCCTGTCTCACCACTGTTGCATCCGACGTTGACAACTCTGGGAAAAATATATAATCAAAATTTTTATGACAAATAACGCAGGTCCTCGGTCGATACCAGTGTTAGCATAGAATAATTGGTAGTTGATATGGTTCAGTCCAGAGACTTTGTTCCGGGTCTTCCATGGCTCCTGAATTAAGGCAATATGAATCTTGCTCTAGCTGATTTTCTCCATCAGGGCGTGTGTAGCAGTATCGCTCCGGTGGAGGTTTATCGGGGTTACCTCAATTATTGCTCCTCCAGTAAATGGGCATCTTGGGAGTAGGTGATGATCTCATCGTCTGCTCCCTGTTCTTTAGACTGCATTGACTTTCCTGTCACTGCACTGCCTGGTGTCATCGCTTTAGGTACATTGCCTTGTCTAGTCTTCCAACTTTTTATAAAGTCGGTAATGGTTCCATCGTCGGGTCCCTGTTCATTAAGCCTTATTGGGTTTCCATTCCCTGTTCTGCCTCGTGTTTCAATACTAGGATCTTTGCCTATCTTAGCCTTCCAAATCTTAAGTAAATGGGCTTCTTGGGAGTAGGTGATGGTACCATCATCGGCTCGCCGTTCGTTGGGTGCATTGAGTCTCCTGTCGCTGCGCTGCCTAATGTTTCAATATATTATGATATTTACCTATCCCAGTATTCCTAATCTTTAAGTCGGTGATGGATCCGTCGTCGGGTTCCTGTTTTTTAGGCTGTGTTGAGTCTCTCGCCACTGCACTGCCTGATTTTTAGTATTAGGATTATTGGTTATCCTAGACTTTCCAATATTGAGAAATGCCGCGATTGTCTCGTTTTCGGCCCCCTATTTGTTGGGCGGTGTTGAGTCACCTGCCACTGCACGGCCTGATGTCGCAGAACCAAAATGTCTGCCTATCCTAGTCTTCCCAATCTTGAAAAAGACAGCTTTGATCCCGTAGTGTGCCATGCCTTTAGTCTTAGCCAAACTTATCCCGGAGACTAGATCAATGCCAACCACAAAGAGAGTTCCTTCCTCCTTCTCCTCCCTGTGGAAGACCTCCCACTTCTCTGCGACCAAACCTTCGTTCTGCTTGCCCAAGAATCCCAACCTGCATTTCGTCGCAAATTTACTGCCCCATCCCTTGATGAAGACCTTTGTGAGCTGGGGGATATCCATCTTTCTCACCAGGTCGAGCTTTGCGCTCTCCCAGGGAACGTGAATACCACTGACGAGCTGTTTGACGTTATCAATACATTCCGCCGACGCAAACGCAGCGTAGAGATGTCCCCTCTAAACTCGCAGCTCATTATTTGTTGAGTGGACCCTCTACAGAGTTCCACACATGTTCAAAAATCCGATCGTTAACTAGATCTTCCACTTGGGACCGATGATCTGGTGGAATCCTACCGGATGCAAAGCCGATATTGATGACTGCATAAGTCAGCTCATCTCTGTTGTGCTTCCATGCCACTCTGGCGTAAGAGGACGGCTCCCTACAATTCTCAGCGACCATCTTCCCTTCCGTGATTGCTGTGGCCTCCTTTTGGAAGTCACAGTCCTCCATGAAGACTTAAGGGCCGTGCGCGCTTCCTTCGTTCCTGTTCCGACTATGTCTACCTCCGCAGGATACTGTCTGGAGTCTCCATTGCGGGATGACTGACTTGGTTTTCCCAGAGTACTTGAAAGCGGGAGCTCTTTTTCTTTTTCAGTATTTAAGCAGTGTTATGCTCTTCGGGAGATCTGATTCCTTCTCCAGCTTTCGTGGAAGTGCTTGGAATGTCAGTTCTATCCCTTCCAGCATCCTGCGCTTTCGCCCGATTACGCTGCCGGTACATACCCCTCTGTCCCCTTTGCTGGGCACCGGATTGCTTTCTCGGTCTGCTTGTGAGCTTAGCAAAGCCATCGCTCACTTCTGGTGTCATCCTGGTCTGACGCGCACAATGATTACAATAGATTTAGATTTGGATATACAATAGTACCCTTATATATATCTTTTATCCGGTATGGAGTTTTAAGGGTGTAGCAGCCACAATTTTGGTCCGATCTTTACCAAATTTGGCATGGGGAGCTCTATTTGACATCTTCATATGTGTGCAAAATATCGGTTCAGATTTAGATAAATTTCATCCGATTTTGACTTTAAAGGCTGTAGTAGGCACAATTTCGGCTCGATTTCTACAAAATTTAGCGTGAGTTGTTTTATTTAAAGTTCTAAGAATAGTGCAATTTCATATAAATCGGTCTAGAATAATACATAGCTCCCATATATATCTTTTGTCCGACATGGTCTATTAAGGCTGCAGAAGCCACTATTTTAGTCCAATCTTAACAAGATGTAGTTCGAGGTGTTTTATTTGACGTCTTAGACATAAGTCGCCGATATATCTTTCATCCGAAATAAACTTTAGCCTGTAGAAACCACAATTTTCGTCCGATTTTGCATGAGGCGTTTTATTTGACGTTCCAAAACGTGCGCAAAATTTCATTAAAATAGATCCTGATTTAGATATAGCTCTAATGTACATATTTTATCCGCTATGGACTTTTAACGCAGTAAAAGCCACAATTTTGGTCACATCTCTACAATATATGGCGTGAGATGTTTGACATCCCAGTTTGTGTCATCAAAATTGCCACAGGTTTCGAAACTCCCATATAATCTGTTATCCGATATGGCGTTTAAAGGATGTGGATATCCAAATTTGTTGTCCTATCGTAGGAAAATCGTACAAGGTTCTATTTGATATTTCAATAGGTATCCAAATTAAAGTCTGACTATATTTCGAGATAAGTTCTACATATAAAAAGTACTACGTACACCAGTTGGTGGTGTAGTAGGCTACGCCCGACTTTTGCCTTTCCTTACTGGTTTTTTGAATAAATTTTATCTAACAATCGTGTTTTAAGCTGTATTAACGAAAACAAGTTAAAGTGTGCTAAGTTCGGCAGGGCCGAATCTTATATACCCTCCATCTCTCGCATCTGTCAAGTTCTTTGCCCAGTATCTCTTTGTAGGCAAACAAAGGAAAATGGATAGAATTTGCCATGCTATTGGCTCCATATCAAGTCATGGACCATTTCCGTCTATACTTGGTTAGGATGTTTAGACCATTATAGAAGTCGTTATGCAAAATGTCAGCCAAATCGGATAAGAATTGCACCCTATAGAAGCACAGGAAGTTATATAAGAAGATCGGTTTATATGGGAGCTATATCAGATTATAGACCGATTCAGACCATATTTGGCACGCACGTTGAAGGTCATAGGAGAAGTTGTTGTACAAAATGTCAGCCAATCGGATAAAAATTTCCCCATCTATAGGCGCTCATTCTGTTACGTTGTGGTCGTGTTATCAAAGCGCTCCGTTCGTATACAAAATACAATATAAACATAACATACCATCACCATTAAAAGTAGTGCAAAAAATTCCTTACACTCCTGGGTAGTGCATCGATTATTATCTCTTCTCGGGAATTGTCGGGTGTGCACAGAAACGGCAAAACATTTTGCAAAAGAAAAACACACTTGGATGCAAAAGAAATTCACCACTAGTGAAAAAACTCAAAATTACGATTAAAAAACAAACTATATCTGTCCCTTGTGATAAGAAATAAAACAACAGCAGCTGATCTTGTTTCTCAGTCTGACAGTCAAATGGTGTTGCCAGACTTAGTTCAAACAACTGTGGTGGTGTTCATGACTTTAAAGAAAATATACATATAGTCACCCTGTTATTAACGGTCACTGTATTTAAAATTTAAAATGAGCTTTAATAACCCGCCTCCTGGCGGAGGAACGCCTTTAAGAGGTAATAGAATACAGATTATTCAGAATGAAAACACTATGTTAAAGCAGCAAATTCATGAAATGCAGCATTCTATTGATAACATTCTTGCTGAACTACAACATTTGAAGCACGAAAACATTGCCCTTAAAGAACAATTGCATTCCAATAACGATTTTCAACATGAAAGATATAGTGATAGCGCTTCCATGGTTGATGAAAACATCGTAAACTATGATCAAAACTCCGAAGAGGAACAAAACGTGAATGTAAATGCTCATCAATATGTAACAGATGAAGAGGAACTAGAAAGGGAAACTAATTGGATCGTCCAGAGGTCAAAAAAGAACAGATCAACTGCTAACAAAGTCAACCAAGACCAAGGTAATAAACAATACAACCCACCTAAAACTAATAGTGAAAACAACAATATAAATAAACAAAACGCAGTGAAACAAGGATGGGTTGATAAACCTCCTCCAATTAATGTTGTAGGAGTAACTAGCTATGAAGGAATAAAAAACATTCTAAAATCTGCAAATGTCCAAAATGTTACTATTACTTCTTTGAACAATAATGTGTGGAAAATTAACACTTCTGACTCAACAGGGTACAGAAACTTATCAGCAACATTAAATTCAATGAAATTCGAATGGTACACATATGAAAATAAAACAGAGAGGCCAAACAAAGTAATTATAAGAGGCCTCCACCATACATGCACTAAAGAAGACATCATAGAAGATCTTCAAAACAAAGGCTTCAATCCCCTTGATGCAGTTAACATTTTAAAGAAAGAGAGAAAAGAAGAAAGCAACTCTTATACATACAGAAAACTGCCTATATTTCGAGTCACTTTCCACAGAGATGATAACATGGAAAATATCTTTAAAATTACTAGCATTCTCAACTTAAGAGTTAAAGTAGAAGCGGTACGTGCACAAACGAGATTAATTCCGCAGTGCAAAAGGTGCCAGGGATTCAATCATACTAAACGATATTGCCAAAAGGAGGCGAGATGTGTTAAATGTGCTGGTAAACACGACACAGAAAACTGTGAAAAGCCTAAAACAATAGTTCCAAAATGTATTAACTGTAAAGGTAACCACCCAGCCAGCTATAGAGGTTGCGAAGTGGCAAAGGAACTGCAAAAAATGAGAAATAAAAATAGACTCATGAAAGAGGGAACAAGAAAAATTCAGGATAACGAAGAACCACTGGGAACACGTACAAGAGACCACCAATTGCTACAACCTCAATATCAAAACCAAACCTTCCAAAGACTCCAACAAGCACGTGTCCAACAACCATTTCAAGGAATGAACCGGCAAAACATGCAACCAAAAACTTTTGCAGAGGCTTTGAGCCCAAACAACGCACAAAATGCAACAGATAATTCATTGATCTTAAACGAAATCCTAAAAAATATGCAAAAAATTAATCGCCGTTTGGATGATCAAGCGGTATTAAATGAAAAATTAATAGATAAAATAAACGCTATCATAATAAACGCGCAAAATATAGTCCCACAATAATGGCTACTCTGCGAATAACAACATGGAACTGTAATGGCTTAGTGAGCCGCATTAATGAAATAGAATATTTTCTCAACGACCACAAAATTGATATATTATTAATCTCAGAAAGCCATCTGACTAGACATACACATGTCAGTGTCAAAGGGTACATGATTTATAATGCAGTTCATCCTTCCCAAAGACCGAGAGGAGGAGCCTCAATAATAATCAAAAATAATATTGAACACCAAGAAGAAGAGAAAATAGAGAATGAAATGTTTCAAATTGCATGTGTATCAGTGAGCTTAAAAAATAATAAGACCTTTAAAATATGTGCTATCTATTCACCTCCAAGGCATAACATTAAAAGCGAACACTACATTGAAGTTTTAAAAGGTTTTCAAAATCACTTTATATTAGGAGGAGATTTCAATGCTAAAAACAAACTCTGGGGTTCTAGATTAACTACACCCAAAGGACACCAACTTCACAAAGCATGCAGAGCTCTAAAATGTGAGATATATTCAGGAAACGAGCCTACGTATTGGCCATCGAATGAGCAACGTATTCCAGATTTAATTGATTTTTTTGTTACTAAAAATATACCTAAAAACTTTATTTACATTGAGAACACAGCTGCATTATCATCATCGGATCATTCTGCAGTGATAATGACCGTCAGTGATAATTTTATCGAAAAAGAAACTCCAAGTTTTCTCTCGAATAATCGTACTAACTGGCAATTTTTCAAATATATATTGTCTGAGAAAATTGAACTAAAGATTCCCCTTAGAACCAAAGATCAAATTGATGAAGAGTTGACAAGCTTCATCAACGCAATACAAACGTCTGCATGGGAAAGTACTCCTACTACAAGTCATACCAACACTACTGGCACATATCCGAAGGAAATTAGAGACCTTTTATCGAAGAAAAGAAAAGCTAGGAAGAAATGGCAAAGAGAAAGAACAATCGAAAATAAAAGAACATTGAACAGGCTTGTTAATGAACTCAAACGCATCACACAGGAGTCAAAAAATAAGGCTATGTCTAGATACTTAGGAAACCTAACAGCAACCAAAGAAACCAACTACAATCTATGGAAGGCCACGCGGCAATTAAATCAAGCTTCCCCAACCATTCCACCACTTAAAAATGTAGATGGATCATGGGTAAAAAAAGCCGAAGAAAAAGTAGATTTGTTTGCAAATTATTTTAGCAACATATTTAAACCACTTGAATGTAGGTCTGACAATGAAGAAACTTATAAATTAGAAAAATGTGACAACCAAGTCATTAAACCAGCTACAATTAAAGAGCTAGAAAATCTCATCGCCAAAGATCTGAGCGCTAAGAAATCTCCAGGTTATGACTTAATAACAACCAAAATACTTAAAAAGCTTCCACATATAGCTGTTAAAAAGCTTTTATTTATAATAAATGCATGTTTTCGTCTGCGACATGTTCCATTAGAATGGAAAGTTGCAGAAGTTATCGTAATCAAGAAATCTGGAAAACCTGATCATGAAATAACATCATACCGTCCGATATCGCTACTACCGGTTATGTCAAAGATATTTGAAAAGTTGCTATTAAAAAGATTGCGTCCCTTATTAACAAGTAGGCTTCTCATACCTGACCATCAGTTTGGATTCCGAAATAATCATTCAACTATACAACAAGTTCACCGAATAGTTGATATAGCCGAAAGAGCCATTGAAAATAAACTCGTCTGCTCTGCCGTGTTTTTAGACGTGGGACAAGCATTTGACAAAGTTTGGCACCAAGGGCTCTTAACCAAACTTCATAACGATCTCCCAACGGAATTTTATGAAATCTTGGAATCATACTTAACCAACAGACACTTTCGAGTAAAAATAGAAAATAATTATTCAAAACTGAAACCAATAAAGGCTGGAGTACCTCAGGGGAGTGTCCTAGGCCCTGTTTTATACCTTCTTTACACCAGAGATATACCAAACCCGCCTGATGCAACAATTGCAACATTTGCCGATGACACTGCAATTCTTACGACTGCCAATAGTGAAATTGAAGCTACAAATAAACTTCAAGCAGCTCTGTCGGACATTTTACTTTGGATAAACAAATGGAGGATGAATCTAAATGAAAACAAGTCAATCCACATACTTTTCACAAACAAAGAACTTCGTTATTTACCGTTATATCTAAATGGTAAAGTAATACCATTCGCAAACACAGCAAAATATTTGGGAATGACCCTAGACACTAAAATTAAATGGAAAGAGCACGTGAAGAAAAAAAATAAGGAAATAAAAATAAAATTCTCAGAGCTGTACTGGATGCTAGTGGACAATAGAATATCGATTCAAAACAAACTTCTTTTGTATAATCAAATGATTAAACCAATATGGACCTACGGAATACAACTTTGGGGTTGCGCTGCCAAGAATGAAGTAGAAAAGATTCAAAAAACCCAAAATTTAATCCTTCGTACCATTGCTAATGCACCTTGGTACATACGAAACTCCGATCTGCACAGAGACTTGGGAGTGAGGTCAATATCAGAGGAAATATCCATTCACGCCCTGAAACATGCGAACAAGTTACATAGTCACGTTAACTCTGACTTAAATAATATTGTTCGAAACTATCCAGCCACCAGAAGACTTCAAAGAACTATACCAATGGATCTAGTCCCTTAAGAGGCCCTAAATCCCAAGAACTAGGATGTAGTTACTGAACTATTTCCACAAAATGAATTCGAACTAGGCTAAATTCTCTAGTTTGTATTATTTATCTATACGCTATCTTAAAATTACTAGATGAGTGTAACTCAGTTGTAATGAAAATAAATAAAAAAAAAAAAAAAAAAAAAAAAAAAAAAAAAAAAATCTATAGGCGCAAGAAGTATAATCGGGAGATGACTTCATATTGGAAATGTGTCTATTTCGACCATACTTGGCTTAGTTGTTGGAAGTCAAAACTAAAGAATTCATGCCAAATTTTAGCCAAATTAAATAATAATTGCGCTCTCTAGAGACTCAAGAAGTCAAGATCCGAGATCTCTTTATATGGCAACTATATCAAGATATGAACCGGTTTTGACCATCCTTAACGCAGTTCTTGGAAGCCATAACAAAAAACTTCATACAACATTTCAGTTAAATCGTATTAAAATTGCGCTCTCTAGAGACTCACGAATTCAACATCCCAGATTGGTTTATATGGCAGCAATATCAAAACATGAACCAAAATGGCCCATTTAAAAATCCTAACCTAACCGTTTTTGTGCAAAATTTCAAGCGCCTTGCTTTAACCCTTCGAAAGTTAGCGAGCTTTCTACAGACGGAGGGGCATGGCTAGATCGACTTTAAATGTCATGGCGATCATGAATATATTAAATTTATGGGGTCTTAGACCAATATTTCGATGTGTTACAACGCAAAGTCGAAGTTTGTATACCCCTATCCTATGTTGGAGGGTATAAAAATAACGTTAAGTAAGAAATGCGGGCTTTGTCATAGAAGGATAATGATACTCCGTATCGACCGGTAGATATGGACAAAAGAAAATTATGTGATGTTTTTTTTATATCAGAAATTATTAAATGGTGTTCACATTAGTAATTTTTTGGCGGTTAACACTTTGCACTTTCTATTCTGGCAAAGCCTATGACATTCATGGATGGCTCGTTAATCCTTTCGCTCCAATGTATCCACTTTGAACTCATCTAGCAATCTCTTGATCAATGTATTGGCAAAATTAAAAACCAATACTAATTTTTTGGCCTTTTTAATAATTTTCAAAATAAATTAAAATTATTTTGACAAAGCTGACAAAAAATAGCAATTTGGAAAAAACAATTTTTCGGTAATTTTTTTTTTTTTCGTAAAAATGGTTGTTGTTGTTTTTGTTGTAGCAGTTTATTGTGTTCTATCTTTCGTCTGCTTGATTCTGTTGAGTGTCAAGACCCAGGAACTTTGCGACTGAGATGGGGTGGGATGGGGTCTGAGTCGAGTGGGTCTGGCCGGGCAGTTAAACAGGTGACGTGTATCGTGCGGTCCCTGGTTACAATCGGGACATACATCTTGCACGTCGGCATCAATCCTAGCTCTGTAGGAATTGAGGCGGCTGTATCTGCCGGAACATAATTGAGCCAGAACCACTCTGGTTTGCCGGGGGAGGTCGATTTCTTCGGGTGCAATGGGTGGCGGTCGTTCTCCAAGGACTACATTCATCCGGTAGCCATTTACCGCATTTGCTACCGTGTCTGCATGGTTGTTGTCTAGACCTGCTTGATATGCCGCTTGATCTAGAGGTTCTCTCCGTTAGCGCTGAACCTCACGCTCTAGATCATGAAGATCTGCCTTAAGGCTCCTGGGCGGTGGATATCTATCCACAAGATGATGATTTGGATGGTCTCTGCGATAACAGCCCAAAAGGCACTTCGCACTGGTAGGATCTTTGTCTCCTGATGGAGGTGGTGCACATGAGAACTGAGGAGACAGCCCGTCGCAGTTCGGAGGGCGGCATTCTGACAGATCTGAATATTATTCCACTGCGTGTCACAAAGTTGACGAGACCACACTGGCGCTGCATAACTTACCACAGACCGGCCAATTGCTTTGTACGTGGTCAACAAGGTTTCTTTGTCTGCACCCCAAGTGCTGCCAGCGAGTGACTTGAGGACCTTGTTTATACTTTTGACTTTATTGCAGATTGCTGTGGCATGTGGGGAGATAGTGTAAGAGCTGTCAAATGTGACGCCAAGTATTTTGGGACACTTGATGGTCGGAATCATTTCTCCATCGACCATCACAGTCAGCTCAGTATTCACCTCACGCGTATTTGTAGTGAACAGTGTGGCTGAAGATTTGGTGGCGGATATCTTCAGATTTCTTGCTGCGAAATATGAGGCAAGCTCGTTGAGGTAGACGTTCAACCTATCGGAGATGTCATCAATGGGTGGGGGGCATGATGCCATGATGGTACAATCGTCCGCATATGATACGATCTCTATGCCGTCTGGAGGGGGTGGGATGGAGGATAGGTAGAGGTTAAACAGAGCCGGAGATATCACCCCACATTGGGGAACTCCCTGTTTCACTCAACGGTGTTTCGACTTCTTATCCCTAAATTCCACAAATGACTGGCGACCACACAGATAATTCGCGATCCATCGATTCAGGCCTGGCTGGAGGGACGTGTTGGCGATGTCCTCAAATAGTTTGGCATAGCTGGTGTTGAATGCCTTCGATAGGTCCAGTGCCACAAGGACCGTCCTATCACATGGCCGGGGCTGATTGAAACCACGGCAAATGTGTGTGGTGATGTCATGCAAAGCTGTTGTTGTGCTGTGCAGTCTCCGAAATCCATGTTGATGCTCGGCGAATGGAAATTCTCCTACGAGGCCCGGGAGGAGTAATGCCTCAAGCGTCTTTGCCACTGGTGAGAGAAAGGAGATCGGTCTGTACGACTCCCCCAAACTCGGGACCTTTCCAGGCTTCAATAGCGGGATCACTCTGCCCATTTTCCAGGAAAGTGGTAAGGTACTCATCTCCAGTGAAACCAGATTCTTCAGCATCAATGTAGAGATTCCGTCGGGGCCCAACGCCTTGGAAGATTTGGCGCCACGGATGACATTCGTAACTTCGCCCACGGTAAATTGTGATGGCTGTTCATCGGCTCGGAGATCACGAATACGGCGAATGGCTCTCCTCCTTGCCCTGTCTCTCTCGGGATGCACAATAAATTGACGGTTGAACAACAACCTGGCACATCTCTTCGGATCAGTCACGGTTATCTCGCCAAAAGTGACTGAGGTCCTGTCGTCCCGTCTACCGGGGTTTGAGAGAGACTTAACAGTGGCCCACAGTTTGCCTGCACCGGTGCCTAAGTTACATTGCTCCAAGTGTTGCAGCCACAAATTCCGCTTATGTTCGTTGACTACTCTGTTTATTTCCAGATTCAGCTCGCTGATTCTGGGGTTAGCGGGGTCCATAGCACGAATCCCATCACGCTCGTCTGCGAGTACTACTGCTTGCCACGGGAAATGGGGTCGCACTTGGGGTATTCGACCGGCTGGTATAAAGCGAGCGGCTGCTGCGTTGATGATGTCTCGGAATTTCCTCTCGGCCACAAACACATCAGAGGGGGGTGGCAGTTCACTGAAGCGGCGATTGGTATACTCTCTGAAGCCAGTCCAATCGGCCTTCTTATAATTGATGAACTTCCGGCGTTCAGAGGTTAGCAAGTCGGGTGGTCGGTCGATGGTTAGAATTATGAGAAGGTGGTCTGACCCCAAAGAAATGATGGCTTTGCCAGGATACGTCACTCTGGAGGTCAGGGAATGCAATGGAAATGTCTGGCGAGCTGCTGCACCTCCTCGTAATCCTAATGGGGGCATCCTCATTCACCGTGCAAAACGTGGAGCTATCTATCTGCTCTGCCAAAGCTATGCCACGCTGGTCGTTACCTAGGTCAGAATGCACGGAATGGTGTATAACGAAGGCCATTCCCCCACTTCCATTCCATTGTAGTGTACGTAAAAATGCTAATTTTAGTTTGCAAAATAAATGTATAATAATTATAAAGATAATCGTTTTTTACTTTTCGGCATTTATAGTTTTGATTTTGAAATAAATTAAAACTCCGCCGATTTCAAACATTGTATGTATCCATATGAATACAAACGAAAGTTGTCGTGTCTTTACTATGGTTAACATTCTACACACACATAATTTTGCGTTTAATGTTGATACGATACAGACGTTCTTTTTCAGCGCTCATAAAACTTTAATACATTAAAAAAATGGAAAACAGGCTAAAAAATTCTGATATTTAAAAAATTTTAGCCAATTTTAACGATTCTGACATTTCGGAGTTAGATGATTCAGAAAAATCTGTACTTATAAACAACTTGTATGATGCATTTGACAATAATAACCTTTTTATTGGAAGAGCTTTCTAGAGAAGGTCCATATGAAATTATATTACGAGATATCAAAGTTGATAACGATACTGATGCTGGCAGTGGAATTATTGAGATCGGAAAAGCAGCAGAGTTAACCGTTCGAGAGAGTCCAATAATTTTCAAAACTCCATATGTTTCATTTAAAAAGGCTGCGCAATTGCTCTGGAAAAAAGATAAATTGACTAATCTAGATGCTTCCTTTTCTGAAACTTATCAAAAAAAAAAAAAAAAAAAATACGAAATCGCCTGTCGAGTACTTTATAGGAAACTTTTTTCAACAAATAGTATCTTCAACAAACCACTCGTCAATGGCTACATGTGGAAAGTCTATGAATTTAACAAAGGATGCACTTCTAAAATGTATAGCTCTAGAAATACTGATTGGTGCCATTGGTTATCTGCGTTTGGAAATGTATTGGAAAATAGGCACTGTCATACCATCATTTCCTGAAAATAAGAGCAAGAATAGATTCCATTCTTTGCGGAATAATTTAAAGTTTACAGTAGACCAACCTGCAGATGATAAGCTTTTTAAGGTTTGTCCTATAATAAATATGTTTACAAAAAAATCGTATCTTATTCCAAAAGATGAAAATCTTTGTGTGAATGAAATGATGGTCCTTTTCAAGGGAAGAACCCCATTGAGACTGTAAATACCTAAAAAACCCATAAAATGGGCAGTAAAAATATTTTGCCTATGCAGCTCAATGGTTATAGTTTATGATTTTGAGATATATCAGCGAAGGTCAGGTCCATTGTGATACTACAGCAGCGACAGACCAAGGCTTCTGGAACCCACGTCCCCTGCACTGGTAATCCAAGCACGCAACCATCTCGGCTACCGGGGCGCCCTATATCAGGGAAAAGGAACAATAATTTCTGGCGCAGGTCTAGAGTTTTGTTCTGCTACTGTGATTCATCTTGTAAAAACTATTCCAGAGGAAAATAATCATAAATTATATTTTGGTAATTATTTTAAGTCTCTTAATTTTGGTATAGTTGTTATATAATTCGGCATAAAGGAATTTGAGCTACAGGTACTATAAGAGGTAATAGAGTCGGTAATGTTGAATTAAAATCTGAAAAGGATTTGAAAAAAGAAGGACGACGTAGACGACGAATTGAAAGGACAGACAATATTTTTCTTCTTCGATGGCTAGATGGAAGAATTGTGCAACTCGTGTCATCAATTCATGGCCATGAGCACGTTAATGAAGTATTCCAATTTTGTGCTGACGGCTGATATTGCTAATGGCCTTTTAGCTCGATCAAAGCAACATGCATATTCCCATGGGCGTAGACGCCCAACATTGTGCCAAACTGAAGATGCTTCAACTAGTCCAACGACTTCCAATAGGAAACGCCATGCAACACCTTCAATATCTGTTCGATATGACGGTAATCAGCATTGGCCAGAACACATGACGGATAAAGGTAGATGTAAAGTCGAAGGATGTAAAGGACAAATACGATTGAAGTGCACTTTGAACACTTTTTCCTGTGCATTCCAAATGCATCGAGAAACTGCTTCAAGGAATTCCATCATGTCAAATGAATGGTAAGATTTTTTTTCAGGTTATATGTACTGTGTATATTAAATATGGATTATTATTATTATTTATTGTAATTATATGAATTATAGTTTTAATTTTCAAATTTGTACATATAGCAATACTTGTTAAAATAAAAAAGTACCTTTGTATATTTAAACTACTAATAAAATTAAAATTTCAATTATTGAATTAAATAAAATACTAGCCTTTTTATTTACCACCCAGTACTTTTGTATCCATATGGATACATTCTGAAAAATACATTTAGGACTAAAATTTTTAAAATGTGAGTATTAGTTATTGTTTACACTGCAAATAATAGTAAAAATTCAAAAAATGAGATTTTTTTAGCAACCCAGTAAAAACTTGTAGCGAAAGGGTTAAAAAAAAAAATTGCACAAAGATCGTAAAAAGTGCGCTTTAAAATATATTTGTATATTTCAGTAAGTTACAATGGATATGATTTACTATAATCATCACATTCTTCTTATAATCGAAATCCTACTAGTTGATTTCTCTTGTGTAACGAAACTAGTGGAACTAGAATCTGAGTTTTGCCTCTAGCGACATGTAGGCCAACATTTCAAGATGAGGCCCGAATGAAAGATAGTCTCAAAGTTCGGGACGCTCTAAAACTAATCTAAACTTGCTTTGCTGTCGTCTAAAACAGACGTCTCAGACGGAGAACATGCTGATAGCCTGAAGGCCCACGAAAGTTGTCGTGTCTTTACTATGGTTAACATTCTACACACACATAGTTTTGCGTTTAATGTTGATACGATACAGACGTTCTTTTTCAGCGCTCATAAAACTTTAATACATTGCAAGTAGAAACCGTGAGAACGTAGGAAAAGAGACTATAGAACATTCGCTGTGTATGTACCGAGCTGGCAATCAAACGGAGTTTCACATTAGGTTCTCACTTCTTTGGTGATTGGTCTAAAATATGTGAACTATCGCAAGTTGTTGGGCTTTTAAGAGCGATCTGGTGGGTTAAATGTTAGGCATAGTAACCTTCATTGCGAAAGGACGTGTCAAGTACGGTTGCGCACAAAAAATCAAAGTGATCTTGTTTAAATATCGTTTGAAGTTTTGAGGAATTACAGTGTGATCTTACAATGGCATCAGCCCAAAAAGAAGTTATCCTTTGCAATCAGTGCGAACTACAAATTAAAGATAAGCATATGAAATGCTGTGATTGTGATTCGCATTATCATTTTACCCCTTGTTGCTCTATACAGCAATCATCATATTCAGGAATGACCGCACAAAAGAAGGCGATGTGGAAGTGCCATAAATGCAGAGAACGTAGGCTCTCTACAAACTCATACCATATCGTTGTCTCTCCAGCAGACAAAAACAATCAAAAACAGAAAAGAACTAACGAAGGAGAAGATGAAGTATTCGATGAAATAAACAAACGCTTTAAAAACAATGCAAACTTCAATACCCCAACAGGTACGCCAAATCAAAACAACACCGAAAATTTGCAACAACAATGCATCAATGTTAACCAGCAAGTGGCTGAGAGTGAGGTAATGCAGATGATGATGAAGAGTATGTCGCAAATAACAACACAACTGGCAGCGATAACTACGCAATTGCAACAACAACAAGGCACACTTCTTCAAATAAATGAAAACATCACCAACCTTAACGACAAAGTCATTGAACTACAAAATCAAAACAAGGAAAAAGAGAAAAGAATAGATGACATGGAAAACAAAATGCATACACTGGAACTAAAAATTATTCGAAAAAACATAGAAATAAATAACATACAAAACGAAGATATAAACGTAAATGAAATTGTTCAACTAGTTGCTGGAAAAGCAAGTGTGAATATTGAAGAAAGCGACATAGATAACGTATATCGAACCAAAAATAAAAAGAAGATCGTGGTAGAATTCTGCACAATGAGGAAAAAAAAGGAATTGATGGCCAACATCAAAGGTCATAGACTAGAAGCAGCAGATATAAACAAAGATGATGGAGACGGTAAAAACAATAAATATATCTATGTCAACGATCAATTGACGGCACACAAAAATCGATTGCTTTGGTTAGCAAAAAAGAAAGCCAGAGATGTGAATTGGAGATTTGTCTGGGTAAAGGATGGCGAAATTTATGCGAAAAAACAGGAAAATGAATCAATGTTAAAAATTATATCGGAATCGGATGTTGAAAAAATGATTTAAAAAATATATTAAATATTAAATAATCAAAAAATCAAAATACATAAAAGCAAACAAAAAGATAGTGACTTTTTCTTCGGCCACATTCATAGGATTGGTCAGCCAAATTTAATAAAATAGAAAAAAAAATAAAAAAATGAAAGACAGCAAAACCCAAACATTAAACAGCTTTAATGAAATAAATGAATTAAATGAATTACATAGGTACCAAATGAATTTCATATATCTGAACATTAGGTCTCTAAGAAAAAATTTCAACGCCTTTTTAACAGATATAAATAAAATATTAGATAAAGTGAAATTAATCATACTAGTTGAAACCAACATAATGGACGAAGAAAACTGCCTATACACAATCCAAAACTTTAATGGTGTGTTTCTAAACCGCAAAAATAAAGGTGGAGGAATAGCAGTTTACATGCGAAACGATATAAACTTTACCGTAAAATTATTAAATACAAAGAGCTTTGAGTCATTAGCCCTTGAGATGTGTATAGAAAAAATCCCTATTATACTTATGCCCATATATCGGCCACCTTCTCTAAATGTAAAAGATTTCATAAACGAACTTGAACTAAACATGAACTTAATAAATAAAGGAAAAGTGTTATTGGTTGTAGGAGATATGAATATTAATATAGCCAAAGAGAAAGACAAATCAACTGCTTTGTATCGAGACATGATGTCCGCAAATGGACTACAATGTGAGGTGAACACAATAACGAGGGACGCTGGCAAAGGTAATGGATCATGCATTGATCATATGTATGTCCGAACAAACAAAATAACGACCGCTCAGGCCTTCGTCATTAGAAGTATTCTCTCTGATCACTATGCCATTTTCGGTTGCCTTAAATACACAAACAAAAAAAACACAAAAGATCAACATGTTTCTAGTAATATACACTGTGAGAAATCAAACCAAGAAAATAAAGTTAAAGTTAGCATTGATAAACGCAAATTAAATTGGTTTATAAACAACACAAGCTGGGACATCGTTTTAAACCAAAATAATACTTGCGAAGAAAAATATCAAATTGTATGCAAAACATATCACGAAATCTACAATAAATCAAAACAAAACAAAAGAAAACTTAAACAAAGAAACGACTTTCCATGGCTAAACGATCAAATTATAAAGTACTGTGATGTGAGAAATAAATTATACCAAAGCTATAAGAAAAGCAAAAACAATACACAGAAAGAAAAAGAATACAAATTTTTTAACAATAAATTAAATGTAATCATAAATAACGCAAAAAACGAATATAGAAGAAGAGAATTTGAAAAAAATAGAAACAATATAAGAGGAACTTGGTGCCTTATAAACGACATTATTGGAAAAAAGACTGATAATGTAGACGATGTTATAAAGAAAAACTTTAAATCAGCAGACCTAAAAACTATAACAGAAAACTTCGCAGTTAAATTTAAGGAAAACGTAAATAATATTATCCACAAATGCGAAATAAAAACATTAATTCAAACTCCACGTATTGTTCAAAACACAATATTTCTTGAAAATACGGATGAAGCTGAAATTTCCAACATTCTCAGAACTCTGAATGTCAACAAAGGAGCAGGAGTTGATGGAATAAGGCCTATAGATATAAAAAACAATGCGAGAAAACTTACCCCTGTAATAACCTCACTTATTAACTCGAGTATTGATGAAGGAATAGTTCCGTCTGATCTTAAAACGTCAATAGTCAGACCTATTTACAAATCCGGCACAAAATCAGACTATAATAATTACAGGCCTATTTCAATACTGCCATTATTTGAAAAAATACTAGAAGAAGTAATAGTGAGAAGATTAAACGGTTTTTTGAATAAATATGGTATCATCAACAGACAACAGTATGGTTTCCAAAAAGGCAAAAATATAAATAAACTGTTAGGTCATTTCTCGTCGTATATAAATCAACAACTAGATAATAATATGAACTGTTTAGTATTGTTTATAGACTTTAGTAAAGCATTTGATACCCTACCCCATTCAAACCTTTTAAGTGTGTTGGAAAGAAATGGAATACGAGGACAATGCCTAAAGTGGTTCAATGAATATTTACATAAAAGAACGTTCAAAGTTAAAATTGATGCCAATTATAGCAGTGAAATGCAATCCAATTACGGTGTACCGCAGGGTTCAAAACTTGGACCCATATTGTATCTAATATATGCAAATGAATTAATAAACGTCACGACAAACAGTGAAGCATTTGCATATGCAGTTGATACAGCCATTGTTGTGCGTCACAAGGACCCATCAGAAGCTGTAAAAATCTTGCAATCTGAGTTCAATGTTATATCAAGATGGTGTCACGACAATGGTCTGATAATCAATGCAAACAAATCTAAAGTTATGCATATTCGCCAACCACATCTAAAATCTTCAAATATACAAATAAAATTCCATAACTACGATTGTCTACATGACAATAAATCTACATATGAAATGTGTAATGGAAAATGTGATCAATTTCTTGAAGCTGTGGACACGTATAAATACTTAGGCGTAACAGTTGACCGAAACTTCAATTGGAAAACACACATAAACTTGCTAAACAATAAACTTCGTTCAACATCCTATATATTGTACCATTTGAATAACTGCGCACCACTCTCCATAACTAAACAAGTATACTTTACACTGGGTGAATCGCATATCAGACACGGCATAACGGCCTTTGGAACCTCAAGTCACATTAAAATTATACAAAAAACTCAAAAAAGACTAATAAAAACCTTAATGAGAAACAAATCGCACAAAGAAAACAGCAATATCTTAAATACTATAACACATAGAAACACTCAATATACACAAAATCAAAACCAACACTATGAATTTTCACCAGAAATGGTCTCGAACTTTCTAAAACAACATAACATTTTAAACGTAACAAATCTTTATAAATCTGTGATAATGAATGAGTTCGATGATATAAATCTGCTGAAACCCATTAACCACACATACAACACAAGAAGAAAATCAAAATCACTATTTAAAACGCCAAAAATTAGAACAAAATACGGAAAAAATGCCCTCAACTATCAACTGCCAAATACCTGGAATGCAATGCCATCGGATATCATCACCATAACCAGCCAAAAGAAGCGTAAAAAAGAAATCAAAAGGGTTCTAATCGCATCGCAATGAAGATAACCATAACCATTATTCATTAATTTATTAATTAGTAATATTTTTAACAAACATAATAATGCAACTTTTTATATTCTATATACTTTTTTTTTTTTTTTTTTTTTTTCGTCCTTGCAAACAAGCTCAGCTTCGCGAGGAGAAATTGCTAAATGTATCTTGAAGTTATGAATTTCAATAATAAAATGTTAAACTAAAAAAAAAAAAAAAAAAAAAAAGAAAATCTCCTTCTCCTCTTCCTGTTGTATCACAATGGTCGAAGAAGTTAGAATGAGTCTGACTGCAAACTGCAAATTAAAACTAACCCAACATGGGCCGGTTTTAACCTTCTTGGCGCTAGTCTCGATGGTGTTTATAGTTAATTTGTTCCAAGTTCAAACAGAAAAACAGACGGATATCGCGAAATTGTAGATTATTATATATATTTTATAAGGTCGGGTAGGAACATTTCGATGTAGCCTCTTCCCATGATGCTTATGGTCATTATTTATATTATAATTAAAATAATATATGAACAGCTAAAAATAATTTTGACAATGAAAATTTGTTTCTATGTTTATGTTTTAATTCATATATATATATATATATATATATATATATATATATATATATATATATATATATATATATATATATATATATATATATATATATATATATATATATATATATATATATATATATATATATATATATATATATATATATGTATATATATATATTTACTATCAGTTTCAGGTCATGGAGAATGGAATTCAAATTTCAAAGCTTATGCAAATATTTACGAAGCAAGCTTCAATGATTGATGCACTAATAGCCCACTTTACAGAATACACAAAAAAGAGGCGGAGTCTCGAACTCGATGGTAAGTAAAAACATGTTAGAGCTCGTTAAATTTTATCTAGGGCTAGACATTACATAGCCTCAAACATATCAGCATTTGTCAAGTTTTTTAAACAAAAACGTATGTATGAATTCATTCTTAATTTTGTTTTCATAAACGATACATAATTAAGTACAATTTGTTTCATTTGTGATTCATAAAGAATATTCAGGTTGTTTTTTAAAACCGCCTGCTGGAAATTAGATTTTTATATTTTATACTAGGGCCCACTCCATTGCGCCTACCTTAACTTTTTAATACTTTTTATTTGAGTACTATGTTGTCATGGCCGTTAAATATATCCTATTTGTGTGTTTTGAGAGTTGGACGGCCTCTCAGACATTTCGCCACTTCGAAATACATTTCATTTAAGCCCCATATTGCCTTTTTTATTATTCTTTAAGGCCAAACCAGAATGAGCGCGTTGAGATTTGGTTTTTAGCGCCGCGTTACAAAAATGCAACTCTGCACAATTTCCACAAATTTCATAAAAGCTACGCAAAAATTTAAAAATTTTCAACTTTGACGCTTGAAATCGAGCGTCATTCGGTGTTGTCACACTTGAAGAGGTGTTTGTGGTCGTCAATTGTTTAACTTTTGCGAGTTGCATTTTTAACATTTATTTGCAGAGATGCATTCTGTTTAGGCCTTAAGTCTATAGAACAATATGTCCAGGTATCATAGCGGGACACATTTGACTACGAGCTCCCTTATGCAAAATCGGTGCGGCAAGTGATGGCGTGTGTTGGGTATGTGGGGAAGATGATAGACGTTGGAGCGTTTCCTATGTCATTGTCCGGCTTTAGTGTCTAACAGCCACCGGCACTTAGGTAGAAACACAATACCAAACATTAACAAACTTAGGGGCGTCGTATGGAAAACAATTTATGATTTTGTTAGCAGCACTGACTTCCTGACTTAGATTTTCTTTTTTGTTTTTAGGGAGCCCAACAAGCCGATTACTGGATTGGATTGTTGTTGTAGCAGTTTATTGTGTTCTATCTTTTGTCTGTTTGATTCTGTTGAGTGGCGGCTGCATCTGTCGGAACGTAATTGAGCCAGAAGTACTCTGGTTTGCCGGGGGAGGTCAAATTCTTCGGTTGCAATGGGAGGCGGTCGTTCTCCAAGGACTACATTCATCCGGTAGCTATTTACCGCATTTGCTACCGTGTCTGTGTTGTCTAGACCTGCTTGATATGCCGCTTGATCTAGAGGTTCTCTCCTTTAGCGCTGAACCTCACGCTCTAGATCATGAAGATCTGCCTTAAGGCTCCTGGGCGGTGGATATCTATCCACAAGATGATGATTTGGATGGTCTCTGCGATATCAGCCCAAAAGGCATTGCTTAGACAGCATGTAGTTATGTCTTCGCACTGGTAGGATCTTTGTCTCCTGATGGAGATGGTCCACATGAGAACTGAGGAGTCAGCCCGTCGCAATCCGGAGGGCGGCATTCTGACAGATCTAAATATTATTCCACTGTGTGTATATATATATATTATTCACAGTCAGGTCAGTATTCACCTCACGTGTATTTATAGTGAACAGTGTGGCTGAAGATTTGGTGGCAGATATCTTCACAGTACAAGATACAATCGTCCGCATATGATACGATCTCTATGCCGTCTGGAGGGGGTGGAATGGAGGATAGGTAGAGGTTAAACAGTGCCGGAGATATCACCCCACCTTGGGGAACACCCTGTTTCACTCTACGGTGCTTCGACTTCTTATCCCTAAATTCCACAAATGACTGGCGACCCAGCGAGGGCCTGGCTGGAGGGACGTGTTGGCGTATGCCTGCATTTAATAGGTCTAGTGCCACGAGGACCGTCCTATCACATGGCCTGGGCTGATTGAAGCCACGGCAAATGTGTGCGGTGATGGCATTCAAAGCTGTTGTTGTGCTATGCAGTATTCGAAATCCATGTTAATGCTCGGCGAATGGAAATTCTCCTACGAGGCTCGGGAGGAGTAATGCCTCAAGCGTCTTTGCCACTGGTGAGAGAAGGGAGATCGGTCTATACGGCTCCCCCAAACTCGGGTCCTTTCGAGGCTTCAGTAGCGGGATCACTCTGCTTATTTTTCAGACATCGAGGTAACTTCGTCCACGATAAATTGTGATGGCTGTCCATCGGCTCGGATTCCACGAATACAGCGAATGGCTCTCCTCCTTGCCCTGTCACCCTCGGGATGCACAATAAATTGACATTTGAACAACCTGGGCATCTCTTCGGATCAATCATGGTTATTTCGCCAAAAGTGACTGAGGTCCTGTCATCCCGTCTACCGGGGTTCGAGAGTGACTTAACAGTAGACCACAGCTTGCCTACACCGGTGCCTAAGTTGCATTGCTCCAAGTGTTCCAGCCACAAACTCCGCTTATGTCCGTTGAAGCTGTGAGGTCATCGAAGAAAAAGAGACTATAGAACACCTTCTATGTGTGTGTCCCGCACTAGCAGTCAGAAGGAGTTTAGGTTCTCATTTCTTTGAGAACCTGTCTGATTTAGCGGATGAGATCATTCGCAATTTATTGGGCTTTTTAAAGCGATTTGAATAGTTCAAATGTAGGAACTAGAAGGCATCTTCCTTCTTCTGTTCCTGTGGTATCATAATGGACGAAATCGTCTAAGTGATTCTGATGGCAGACTGCCACTCAAACCTAACCTAACCATGCTAACATTGTCTTATTTCCTGAGATTATTATTGTATTATAGTGTTCCAGTTTCTTTCTTTCCCACAATTTTCGAAATCTATTCCTTGTGGAATAATAAAGGGATCTGTTATAGTGTGGACCTATCTTTTTTCACGCCTTAAGTCTCCTATGCGTCATGAATCTAAGACGGTAGCGCGACTAATCGAACCGTTACTGCTTGGATTCAAAGTATTTCCGGTTTGACTTTATAATTTGGACCCCTTTAATTGAATTATTAACCATAACTTGGTCCTAATGAGACAGCATCAGGCTTCATATAATTTGCATCTTATATATATCATTCCAATATAGTCTATCCAATGACTTTCCATCACCTTCATTTCTTGGAGAATAACGAGGATTGAATTGGAGACAAATTGGCATATGATCTGAGTATGGTTTAGAACGAATATTAAATCTTCCCATATAATATAAAAAGGTCGCAGAACAGATGCAATAATCTACAATAGAATTGCCCATTATACCACAGAAGCTATATTCTCCATCTAAGTCACCATTTACTCTGCCATTGACAATAATACCGGGATTAGGGTGGTTTTAAAAAAAAATTTGGGCTGCACCCCCTAAAATGTTCCACATCACATGGTTATACATAGCAAAATCCAACATGATCTGTTAATACACAAAATCAACCGACTGGTAACGTACAGACCCAAAACCAAACAGTCAATATAACAACTAGCCAAATATCCTATTCTGCAACTCTCCAACCCCGTGACCACCCTATTTTGAATCAGATACTCAAGAGTATAAGAATATAATTCGGAGACTTGATGTGATTGAAACATAAAATTTACGAACTGGAAATTTTTCGCAATGAACAAATTTGATGTTATACTCATATCAGAAAGGCACTTCACAAAATCATCCTTTATAAATATTAATATTATTATTAAGTGATATATAAATTATAGTGCATTGCAACCAGCTGAAAAGGCTCGCGGGGGTTTTCCTATATTACCAATATTAGAAATATCGTCCATCCACTCGCCACCATGGCACAACATTAACCAAGATCACTATTTAATTCATTTTAGTAAATTTGGAGGCAATTTTATAATTGGAGGAGACACAACTGTGAAAGGAAGAGAGCTTATCTCTACAATACAAGCTACGAAAAGTCGGACATTTTCAGGTATCTCTCAGGTAACTTATTGGCCAAATAATATAGAAAACATACCAGGTCTTATTGAATTCTACCTTGCAAAAGAAATATCAGATGAGCTTGTTTTTGTGGAAGATTATTTTGGATTACCATCAGACCACTGGCCTGTATTATTAAGATTGAGCGATAGCGTTATAGAAAAACGAAATCCGTTTATATTGGGTTGCCCAAAAAGTAATTACGGATTTTTTTAAAAAAACGTAAATGCATTTTTAATAAGACTTAGAATGAACTTTAATCAAATACACTTTTTCTACACTTTTTCTAAAGCAAGCTAAAAGTAACAGCTGATAACTGACAGAAGAAAGAATGCAATTACAGAGTCACAAGCTGTGAAAAAATTTGTCAACGCCGACTATATGAAAAATCCGCAATTACTTTTTGGGCAACCCAATACTTGTAAATAAGAAGATAAATTGGGCTTATTTTAAGCAGATTTTAGATAATCATATTGAACGAAACGCGCCTCTAACAACTATTAAACACATCGAGCAAGAATTAGACTTGTTTACTGAAGCTATTCAATTTTCGACTTTGAGTAGCACTCTGCAACCTGTAAAGTCCCCACATACTAAAACATATTCTTTCGAAGTCAGAGAGCTAGTGTCAGAAAAACTTGCCAATATGATTCTATTGGCAATAGAATCGTAAGCCAGAGAATAGAAAACATCTTAATAAACTAAGTTTAAAGCTTGAAAAAATACTTAAGACTATTGAGGATAGGTCTACATCTTCTATTCTACAAAATTTAACCCCGTGCAGTAACACCAACTACAGGTTAGAAAGATAATACATGGGCTAGAAGCTCTCAGGAAAAAGCTGACATTTTTGCAAAGCACTTAGAAAAAACTTGTACACCTTTACCTAAACAAACTGATCATGGTAATGTGGAACGTATTCCGAAAAGAGATATATATTTATGTTTGGGCCGATAACACTTAAATAACTGAACCAAACTATTGAAATGATTGTCCAAATAATGCGCCTGGTTATGGTTAAATAACTGGAGCAATTATTAATAACTTATCAGAAAAAGCTGAAAAAAGTTCTCGACTTATATATGCATCTTTTGGTCTTACATATTTTTTTATTTATTTAAGTCTAGATAAATACCCTTACAGACTAATTACAATATATATACAAATGTATTAACCAAAGAAATATAATATAATTTTCCTTTTTAAATTTTCTCGATTCTCATATAGACCTATTATATCGTTCAGTTCATTAAATTGATAACATAGGTGTCGAAAAGGATCATTATTGGCATAATTGGTCCTATAATAAGCAATTTTCGAATGGTCAAAATATCTGGTAGGTTTGATAGGAAAGCAAGAATCTATTTGACCAAGAATGAATTTAGTCAAAAACGTAATGTTTAGCATGGTTCTACGACTTTTTAGTGTAGGAAGCTTTATAAGAGCTTCCTATCTCGACAGAGACAAAATATTAGAAATTGTTTTTGAACCGATTCTATCAAACCAGAATGAATATTGTAGTACAGATCCCATACCACTGAACCGTACTCAAGATTTCTTCTGACTAGCGAAGTGTATAAGTTTTTCGTCACATAGAAATCATTAAGTTCTTTACTCCAGCATTTCATAAAGCGAAGAGCACCACGTGCGTTAATACATACATATCCTCACATGAAAAGGTTAGGACGTAAGAACATGAAACATATTGAAAAATTTTTCAAAAATATATTTACGGCCACGAATTCAATATCCAAGGAAGATTATTTCTTCAGAAGGAAATTCAGTTGAGACCGCTAATAGCACACCACCACCAGATTTTATCGTTCCGATCATGATTTTATATTTGGAATATAATATTTTAGTATATACCTTATTCTGAAGCCAAGTTTCAGTAAATGCGATAATATGATAGTTGAAATTAAAACTATCTGAGTAAAGATACGAAAGTTTTGTATTTAACACTTTAACATTTTGATATAGTAAAGATATGTGATCAGCAGAAAATGAAAAAATCAGTTTTTTGGAATAATTTCGGAGTTGGAATTAGTTGGGAGGTAAACAAAATCAGATCAAGGCGTCTCTTTGATGATATATTCTCGGATAAATGACTTAGGGGGCCAAAAGTCGGGTTTTATAACTACTTAAAAAATTTATTCTGCAACAATGATTCGGAAAGAAGTCTTGCTACGCCTTTCATGGTACTTAAATTGATAAACACTCAATTCGACTTCAATGTCAATCATTGATTTTATATAAAATAACATAATATGTTCCACATAGATGGAAAGTAGCTGAGGTCATAAGGATACATTTGATAAAGTATGTCATGGCGGCTTGCTATATTAATTGCATAGAGACATTCCAACCTTTCACTTGGAATGAATTTATATTTCTCGAACTCTTGGTTTTCGCATCAGTGGACATTGAATCTTGTTCCCCCGACTTGGGATTGACACTCATTTCCGAAACGGACTCCAATGTCCAGCATCGATTTGTCAGAAAAGAATCAAGGTCGTACAACTGGGAATTTTTGTCTTATCTGCAAGACCCTGCTTCCACAAGGCAAGAGTGGATTCCGGAAGACTATTCGAAGATAGATTAACGAATAGTAGGTCCCAACTACGGACATCAATGTCCGAAGTCAACTATAGTGCTGAGATACAAGAAGTAAGGTTGCACTCTTGTTTGAACCTTTGATTGGAGCGAATGTTTGTTATTTTGCTCCCCAAAAATATTCTGTAACTCATTATAGGTAGTTATTTTCAGAAAATGTTTAAGTCAGAATAGTTACGATAGTATTATCTATTAGGCGATTGATGATCTGCGCCAGCTACCAGTGGAGCCACAGATCTAGAACAGCTGTGGTGATGGTATCAGGCCGTATCAAGTTGTCTACTACTGAAACCTCGACTGGTAGAGCGGCTGCTCCAGGCTTCACTAGCCGACGGATGATTGCTCAGGCTTTAGAAGCAGACACCCGCTTCGAAATTGAAGGACAAGGCTGAACCCATTTGATCTTCCCATGTCTATAATTTGCCTAGGCAGGGACCTTCTCCGGTAAACCAATACGCTCTTTAAGAGATGGAAATAATAAAAGGCGCATAGCTCTCAGGTTCATTGAGAGACTTAGTGCGAATGATGCTAAAACTCTCACCGATAAGAAAAGCTTCCTAAATTTGGCCACACGTCTAGATTCGGAAATGTTACCGCAATCAACCGTTGCAGTCAAGGTTGCGGTCACCTGGAGGATATGTCATGCACAAGAGACCTAAGGCAAACAATATCAATGTGGATCCAAAAACCTATGCTAATGTCGCTTGGGACAGTTTGGTGATGGTAGTTGTCGACGTGGGATGAAGAACAAGGCTGCATACCTAGGAACAATTGGATTGGGATAGTCAATGGACTGTCATCTGAACACTTTGATGTCTTTGAGGAATTGTCTGGGCCACCTCCAGTCTGTGACGATTCAGTTTGATATCGAGACCGATACAAATGAATTGCTTTCGGGAATCAACGCTCAGTTAAAATGTCGATGGCTTTTTTCAAACGCACGAATAAAACCCCTCTCCTATTAAACCATATTGGGTTCGATTCAAATTATGTCGTTCACATCAATGAAAATTTGACAGCAGCGAACTACAAAATATTACAGAGCGCACTTAAACTTAAAAGGCAGAAATATGTGGATTCTGCATACTCTTTTCGTGGACTAATTTATGTTAAAAAAATGAGATCTGATCCCCCGCAACAAATTGATGACATCGAGCAGTTAAATAAATTTTTTCGTCAATCCGATGAAATACCTGAACAAACTTCCAACATTTCTTCAATCGTCACAGATCCATAACACTGTTTCTTTATTTTTTGCAATTATTCACCTAAAATACACTTATATATTTTTAATGTTATCAATTTATTTTTTACTAAAATTTTTTATTATAATTTATTCATGCTCAATTATCTACATAATAGTCTCAAGCTTTCTAATCTATTTCATCAATCTACAAACTTCAGAAGCATTGCTAACACCTGAAATTCTTGATGAGTAACAACGCTTATAGTTCCAAAGCCAGCCTTAACTGTATGATTAAAATAATGGCAAAACAAAAACCTGGTTTACGTGTGGTACACATCAACGCGCAAAGTCTAAATAACAAAATTGATGAGTTCAGATATGTTTTCTGCAACTCTGGAGTGGACATTATTTGTGTATCTGAGACTTGGTTTCAGCCCACAATATGCGACAGTATCTACAATGTCAATGGATACAAACTCTTAAGAGCTGATAGACAGTCGAATGCTGGCGGAGTAGCTATATATATAAAACTTGGATTACGTTTTACCCTTAAGCTTCGGTCCAATAATGACTCTAGTATGGAGTATCTTTTTATTGAAGTTAGCATGCAAAATAAGGAAACAATTTTGCTAGGTTGTGTTTATAGGCCGAACAACCACGTCGATATCGAACCCGTTCGAAATGTTATTGAAAACTTATCACTCTGCTACAATGATATAATCATCGCAGGCGACTTTAACAGCAACTTGCTACTGGACAACAACATTTCTAACATCATGCAAACACTTGGATTATTCTCCTTTAACACAAGTGTTCCTACTCATTTTACCAACACAAATGCAAGCTTATTGGATTTAGTATTCGTTAACAACTATTCTAAAATACTTTTGTACGATCAGCTGTGTGCTCCTGGTTTTTCGAAACACGATCTTTTATTTTTTATCTATGATGTGCATGTTAATACCACGCCTACAAGTTACACCTACCGGGATTTTAAAAACATCGATCTCAATCTGGTAAACAGTTGCCTTGATAAAATCAATTGGAATTTCATTTATACACTGAGTAGTGTCGATGACCAACTAACGTTTCTGCAAAACAACCTTCTTTTTCTATATAACTACTGTGTTCCTGTTAAAACCAAGGTGGTGAATCACAATCAGCAACCCTGGTTTAATAATAATATTAAAATTTTAATCAAACAGAGAGACCTGGCTTATCAAAGATGGCAACGTTTTAAAACACCGTATCTACATGATATTTTTAAGCATGCCCGGCGTGCAGTTGTAAGAAGCATTAATGCGGCTAAATACGAGTATTACAGCAGGAAGTTTAAATGTGCTGTGGACAGCAAATCAAAATGGAAAACTATTCGCGATATCGGTATTGGCACTATGCAATGCAATACAACTAACGTTAATTTAAATCAATTAAATGAGCTATTTACAAAAGTGGGTAATTCTAGCACCTCTAACGATTTTTATTCATGTCTCCAGACGGTTCCCATTGAACATGATTTTTCATTTCAATGCGTCAATAGTACTGATGTCATGAAAAGTATCACTTCAATTAAGTCCAACGCTGTGGGTACTGATGACGTTAGCCCAATTTTTATTAAACTTTTGATGCCTCAGCTATTACCGTACATTACGTATCTAATTAACAGCATAATTACAAAATCCACGTTTCCCCAGAAGTGGAAACAAGCTAAAATAATACCAATACTGAAAGCAAACAACGAATTTAGACCAATAGCAATTTTACCTTTTCTATCAAAAGTTTTGGAAAATTTGTTAAGTTCCCAGATAACAGCGTTTCTTGAAAATGAGAAACTGTTGACTGAGCACCAGTCTGGGTTCAGGAAAAAAAGAAGCTGCACAACAACTCTTATTGGTGTCGTCGAAGACCTTCGTAAAAAACAGGATAAAAATATGATATCCATGCTCGTCCTGTTGGACCATAGTAAGGCGTTTGACACAGTAAATCATGATATCTTGTGTTCAAAACTCAATAAGCTGTTTTATTTCTCCGATACCGCCTGCAATCTTATTGCGTCTTATTTGTCAAATCGTTCCCAGTGTGTTGTCCTAAATGAACAAAAGTCGAACGTATTGGATATATCGCGAGGTGTGCCTCAGGGCTCTATTCTTGGTCCTTTATTGTTTACCCTATATATAAATGACCTTCCTGACGTCCCTGAGACATGCAGTATACAAATGTATGCGGATGACGTACAACTATATGCTAGTACAAAAGTCGAAGATATCAATAGCTGTATCTCAAAATTCAATAAAGACCTGCAAGCAATCAGCGAATGGGCATGTACAAATTGTTTAAACATAAATCCATCGAAATCTAAACTAATAATTATTGGCAAGACTCCAGCCTCTCAACCCGATATTAACTTAAGAATTTCAGACTCAACTATTCAGCGAGTGGAGTCATCTAGCAATTTGGGTTTGACTTTTAACACCAAGTTGAATTGGACTAACCACATAAATCGAGCTTCCGGCAAAATTCATGGCATGTTGAGAAACCTATGGAAATTACGTACATCGACTCCTCAAGATATTCGCTTATTGCTTGCTAAAACGTATTTAATCCCAACGCTTCTCTATGGATGTGAAGTTTTTGCATGCTGCGGTTATAATGACACAAGGACACTTAATGTTGCCTATAATAATATTGCAAGATATGTCTTTAACAAAGGAAGAAGGGAAAGAATTTCGGAGTTTTCATACCAAATTTTTAATGTCCAATTTGACAACTATCTTAAAATCAAATGTCTATTACAACTGCATAAAATAATTTATACACAAGTACCTCCTTATCTGTACAATCGTTTACAGTTCGCAAGATCCAATAGAGGAAAAAAACTAATTCTACCCAGATTTAGAAAACTTTCTTCAGAACGACAATTCTACATAGGCACACCACGTCTTTGGAACTCGCTCCCCAATAATATTCAATTGTTAAGCAATGCTTCCGCCTTTAAAACTGAACTTTTTAAATTTTATGCTTGATTTATATAATCGTTTTTCATATTCAACCTATATAATGTTAATTCTTACCATAATTACTCTATAATTATTCTTTAAGTATCGTTTGCATTTTTTGTGTGTTCACTTTTAATTCTAGTACAGTCAATTATAAGATATTTCATCTTGTTGTACTAGTAATGTCAATAAATAAATCAAATCAAATCAAATCAATAAAAAAAATGTATCTTTGCGCCCAAAAGAGGGTCAGCAAGAACTGGCCAGGCGCGGCACTGCATATAGTCAGGAAGGAAGATATTCTTTCTGACCCATGGCACACGCTTGGAAAGCAGGTATTCCCTCAGATCCTTAATCCATCCTTGGGAGGCTTAGGGAATGTAATCCCAAACTTTCAACCACCGACTGGAAGATTGGATGAGCATGATGATGACCGGAAATATGTAGCTTCGTACTAAACTCGCATACCACAACTAGTCTGAAGGAGTTGTATCCTACGAATTCAAGAAATTGAGACTGAAGGTGTATAGAATCGGTGAGGTTGGGGAATCAGAAGATGACTCATCAGTTTTTATTGAGCACTTGTCTGAGGAACTATCGAGCCCATCTGTAAAGTGGAACAGGAGCGGAGACGTTTAGGCGGGAACGGCCAAGTCCTGTATGGGTGGATCACCAGTTGGATTGGGGTCAATATGTGCGACAGCGGGGAAGACCGGAAATCAAAAGGTACAGCAGCAGCTTGTGAAGCATCTAAAGAGGAATCGCCCACACCGAAAGTGTCCAATGTCCTGAGGAAGAATGATTCCACAACCGCCTTTGGATGCTTAAGGAAGCTTATCATGACAAGATTGAACATATCTTGTAAGGATGCACTATTGTTTATACGCAACAGTGGTGGAAATTCTGAATCCTGACTATGGTCCGGTTTCTGCAGATAAATTTCCACCATTGTAAGGCCGCTTCGGTGACACTAAAGGTCCTTCTTATGGCAGGAGAATTGGACGTAGTTATTGTCTACGAACAATGGGTGTGTGAAGGAGTGGTTCGTGGTCTATGGATTCTTGAACTTAAAACTTCGCAAGGGTACGGGGAATAGGAGACACAGAGCTTGTATTTGTGAAAAGAGTAGTCTAACTGTTTTTCTGTTTTCGTCGCTAATCACTTGAAATAAGTCTCATTACTGACTGGCTTCCCTACATATAGCACACGATTCAGAGATGCCGACTACAAGCTTTAAGTGGCTTTGTAGGGCGTGGTGCTAATGCACATTGCAGGAAGTGATGTTAATGCATATTGTGGGAAGTGATGCTAATGTACATCACCAGATATGAGGAAGTTCGGATATCAACGAGAAGGGTGAACTGCTTAACGAATATATTATAAGTGGCAATCTGTAATAATAGAAATAAACCGTACTTTATTACCAGGAACAGGCCGGAGGTACTAGATGTTACGTTTTTTATCGGAAGATAAACAGTGATTTTTAGCTATTATCTTTTTAAAAATGTTGGTTTAAACAGCTCATGCACGTTTCGTGCTTTGTTTCGCTGTCAAAAATTTTCAGTTTGGTCTATAATTTAACTATGATTCTTCTAACAAACGAACAGCGCTTGCAAATTATTTTTATTATTAAAATGCATGCTTTGTTAAGAATGGTTAGTTTCATCGACCCACTGAAGCGGCTATTCGGGCTATTTTGACTAAATTTCGCACCAAATTTGGACATTGTGGTTGTGGTTTAATGTCCAAATTCTGTTGGACATTAAACCACAAGACGCTTACGTAAAAGCGAACTGAAGAAAATAGCGCAGCTGTATCGCCCAGTGTTAATGATGACTATCAATTTTCGATTCGTCGCCGTTGGCCGCAAATTGGCCTCTGTTGCTCAAAAACGTGGAAAATTTTCTGGATTGATTTAGGTGTGGCAAAATAGCTGGTGCAAGAATTGAAGCCGAACGACCGCAATGTAGAATTTTTGGTGCAGTACATTTTTGCCTCAATGTGTACGTAAATAATCAAAATTGTCGATTATGGTTGAAGATCAGCCAGAAGCATTGCAAGAGCTACCAATGCAACCGGAAAAATTTACAGTTTGGTACGGTTTATGGGCTGGTGGCATCATTGGAACGTACTTCTTCTTCTTCAAAAATTATGCGAATCGTAAAGTAACCGTGGATGGTGAGTGCTACCGTGAGATGATATCCAACTTTTTTTTTGAAAAATGCAAGAGCTTGACTCGATGACATTTGGTTTCAACAAGACTTAGACCCTTAGACTATTTTTCGTGGGGCTATATTGAAGCTCATGTCTATACAGACAAGCCCGCTTCAATTGACCTATTGGAAGACAACATTGAAGCATTTATTTGTGAGATACCGGTCGAATTGTTGGAAAGAGTAAGTCAAAATTAGACTAAGTGCATGGACCACCTGAGGCACAGTCACGGTCAACATTTGCATGAATTATATGGACCGTGGATTGAAATAAGAATTTCATGTATTTTTCTGCATAATTTGTGTTTTTTTGTTAAAATTTCTTATAGCTCGTAAAAAATCAACCTTAATTAGTTTCAGCCTTGGCGAAAATACTGCAGAAGTGGTCCCTCGGCTAAACGGAAGAAAGGCGAATACGGATAAAGATCGGCTTACGCCTCAAAACAAATCATGGATGGAATTCTGAAGCTCTGTGGAGGGTATATCTGAGTCCTCTAGGCTAAGAAAAATCCTATCCCCGAGACCTATTACGGTGAGATATATCCAGAAGCCAAAAAATGTATGGACAATGTCTAGTTGTCTAGTGGAAAATGTATGGACTCTGAAATTCGTCAACGGAAAATTCCAAAAAACTGGAAAAATTTAACACACAATGAGGAAAGATTTTCGTCCTAATAGACGGTCGCTGAAGTCTCTGGAGAGGTCGAGAGAATATATCATAGGACAAAGATGCCTGGAGATCACCTGTCTCGGTAACATGCATACAGTTAGTCCACTGAAACAGCCCTTCACGATCTAGTCGGCTACATAGAGGGCTCTCGCTCTCGCTGTCAAGGAATATACAATGGCAGCATTTCTTGACATTGAAGGAGCTTTCAATGATGTAAAACCGACATCAATCATGAAGGAGCTTAAGTTTCTAGGCACAAACAATAATGTAAGAATGTTAATTAACAACTTACTTGCTAAAACATTGAGACATCTGGGTATATCGCAGTCTTATGCCATCTGCAACACCCTTCCGGCCCTTCTTCATATCCGATATAGATCCTTACCTCTTAGAGGTATTATAATATAACCTGCGCAACAGACGAGTTCAAATACCTCCTCAGTCAGCATCTGTAATAGGTTATTTATGATGGGCACCCATAGGAGTGGCGATAAAATGCACCCCTGTTGCTTGCCTTGTGCCACTTTATCCATTATATTTATGTCTTGGAACCCACAATTTATCCCCTGTGGTTTATCCGGTATATCAGGACCCGGTCCACATGGTAAATGGCTAAGGATTGGATCAATGTGTCTGTTCGCACATTGTTAAAAGCCCCCTCGATGTCAATGCATTCCACCAATGTGTACTCCTTGACATGCTGTTTGTAACCCGCAGCCTTTCAGGTCAACGTAGTCCGAGATAACGGCTTGGTCAGTGACCTCGTATGTAAAATTCTATGGAAAAATCCGGACCGCAAGCAGACGAGGCTTTTAGTGAACGGAAGTAAAAGGGAGGTCAAAAAAGGTTTCGGTATCATAACGGAACACATTGGACTACGAGCTTACTTTTGCTGAATCGGTGCGTCAATTGGTAGCATGTGTTGGCCATGTATATCACTGCCTGGCTTTCGCGGCCAACAGACATTGCCACTTTGGTGAGGACACAATACCAGACATGAATCATCTTAGGGGCGTATGGAACAAAATAAAGGACTTTGTAAGTAAAACGGAATTCCTAACTTAATTTTTTTTCGAAGTTACTTTTTCGTATTAAGAGAGCCCAACAAGCCGATAACTGGCTTCGATGTATTTCTATAGCGACATGAAGCGGTTTAGTATCTCCACCCTCTTCTCTACCTTACCTAACCTACTTACTAAAAGATCCATTTCGGCAGGCTTGGGATCTGTAGATCAAAAAGTTGGGTTAGCAAAAGAGGTGTACATCTCCTTTTCTTTGAAATATAGTCATTAACAATATATGAATGTCTCTGAAAGAAAAAGGTGTAAAAGTGTATGTTGATGATTAGCTATTGCGGTTAGCGGAACGTTTCCCAGCACTCTTAAGGCCGGTACTATATTAGTTTTCGCGTTGAAACTCCATATAGAAGAAACAAACGGAAAAAATTGCCGAAACGTGTTCGTCTCGTCATAACTTCTTTTTTTTGTTTTTTAATCTAGGGAAAATTTACATTCCGGGATGCCCATTGAGAGCACAACCACAGTCGCTGTGCAACAAATCATTTTCTTACGTATAATAAACGCGATCGCTAAACTTCTAATTGTAACTGAGTGTTTGTTAGTGTTAGCGATGTTGCTCACATGTATTTACCTGGGTGGAAGAAAATAAAGTGTTTGTGGATGCACAAATAAGAAAGTATTTTTTAAATATATTGGGTTGCCCAAAAAGTAATTGCGGATTTTTTAAAAGAAAGTAAATGCATTTTTAATAAAACTTAGAATGAACTTTAATCAAATATACTTTTTTACACTTTTTTTCTAAAGCAAGCTAAAAGTAACAGCTGATAACTGACAGAAGAAAGAGTGCAATTACAGAGTCACAAGCTGTGAAAAAAATTTTCAACGCCGACTATATGAAAAATCCGCAATTACTTTTTGGGCAACCCAATAAATAAATACACTCGAAAAAAAACAGATATTTCTTTCACAACAAGCAACTCAATAAATCTGTACGAAATAAAAAGGTTTGTGCAAGAATGAGTTGTGCTTTTGGTCTGCAATTACAACAACAATATTTGGATAAAAATGGAAGATGCTGTTATGGGCTTTTGAAAAGTTGAGCTTATTTAACTTATAACAGTGAAAATACTACAAAATCTAATTATTTTTACAAATAAATGCTGAATTTGTCTCTTTTTAAATTGTTTTGTGTTTCATTATTTATTAATTAGGAAGGGGTGGTTTTGGCGTACACGTAAGCATCTGATAAATTGTTTGATGCCATATTAATTTTTATATGTAAATGGCAACATTTTGGTCAAAGAAACACCAAAAAAAAAAAAATAAATATGGTAACCACATCAAACCACCAAAGGAACTATTTTCGGAAATTTTTCCGCAAAAAAGAATGTAGTAGCAGCCTTTAGACGTATACTTCATGAAGCTCTACGTGCGAAAGCGAAGTGAGCTACCGAAAGTGATCTAGGCGTAAATCCGTGCGAACCGGAAGTAGTTCTTTTCAGCAGGAGATACAACTTACCTTTAGTGGCACCTGTGTCTTTGGGATGAGGGAATATTCCATTTACTGAAAGCGCAAAATACCAGTGTGTTTTGCTGGCCAGGAAATTGAACTTCAAATCCAAAATTTGGTAAGTGCAAGAAAGACAACACTTGCCCTACACCCAGAGAAAAGTTTACACCAAACGTGCTCATTTCAGTACCATACGGTATTGAAAGTAAAGCAACACCGTATGGTACAAAAACAATACCGGATAGTATGCATTGAAACATAAAATGATTAGCACCGTTTGTTACTAGCCGCATTACCGAACTGGTATTGGTTTTAATACCAATCTGTGATTGGTTTTAGCACCAGACCGTTATTGGTTTCAGTACCAACCCGTTATTGATTACTCCACCCCTTAATGAACCAAAACAAAACTATTGAAAATAATTTAAATCTAATCTTATTTCGATAATTTTTGTCCTTAGAATTTGTACTATTTCCATTTTCACCACTTTCGAGTATTTTAGCAGGGTTTTACGCACTCAAATTGTATTAAAAGATTTTCTTTTTTTGTTAAACAAATATTTTATAATAGCGTCCATATTTTAAGTACATAGCTCACTAACACTTCTGGCGCGATGGCAAGAATATAAATGTGACGCCATCAATTCTTAATAGCCTCCTTTTTCTGGTATAGAACCAAATGGTTTTAAAAATCTTTGCCAATAACGCGAACAAAATAATATCAGGCGGCATTGGCAAAGTACTGTCATGTTTCTATCAGTGTATGCACCTGCAAGAAAGCTATTGCCATAAGTTGGGGGTTTAAAACGCATGCATTGGGTATGTACTGTAGTTGTCAGACCTAAAATGCTATATGGTGTAGTGGTCTGGTGGACGGAGCTTCAAAAGTCCACCTACTGTTCATAATTCAGCCGTATTCAAAGGATAGCTGGTTTGAGCATAACAGCTTTACCAAAGACGATACCATCTGATGCACTGTATTTAATGCTACACCTAATGCCTCCGGATATCGTGGCTAGACAAATTGGTGCAATAACTGCCGTGAGTCTAAGGGAGCTTTCCCTTTGGTCAAGTGGCGCCTACGGACACCGTGTTATCCTTGATACAATGTCCGATTTTCCAGGCAGTGTGGATTACACTTTTTGATAAAAGTACCGTACCGTAAAAAGTACTATTTCTGATAGAACCCATTGGAAGTAGGGTGTACTCTGAAGAACTTGGGCCGGTCATGTCGAGAAGGTGACCCGACCACTGCAGTGTGTATCAAGCGGAGATCCTTGCAATTAAAGAAGTGGTTGAATGGATAAGATGTAATGTCATAACGACGATTGACAAAAATATCTTCTCAGACAGCCAGGCAGCTATTAAATCCTTGGAGAATGTATTTCTACATTCAAAAACCGCCATTGACTGCCGCAGATCTCACAACGAGATTGCTGAACAAGTCAATATGTATCTGTTTTGGGTGCCGGGCCACAAAGATATAACAGGAAAGGTGAGCTTGCGAGACTAGGAACTACCTTACACACTCCAGAGAAACTGGAATATGTGGGTGTGTTTCTCACGACCTATAAGCTAAGTCTTCAGGATCAATCCCGATGGGCAATTAATGAAAGATGGTCACAAAGCGGGTTGTGGGCATTACAAAATCATGGGGCCTGGTTTAGACTTCAAGAGATTTACCCGTTTTCTGTCGCTTGCTAGAACGATTGTCATTGTGTCCGAAATGACAATTCACTGATTGATCGGAAAACATATGAGGATTTGAAAGAAGAAGAGAATGTAGAACACCTGCTGTTCGTTTGTCCCGCGGTGGCAATCAGAAGGAGTTCCACTTTAAGTTGTCATTTCTTTGAGAACTATTCTGATTTAGCGGATGTGAACGTTCGCCAGTTATTAAAGAGATCTGGACAGTTCAACTGTAAGAGCTAGAAGGCATCTTTCTTCTCCTGTTCCTGTGATGGTAAATTGCCACCTAAACCTAACTTAATCCGTTGTGTTGGTCCCTACGGTGATCGTGAAGGTTAAAGGCAACAGCCCGGAGCCTTCTCGACCGGGGTCTCCGGTCGATCATGGATCCGCCTCAGGATCATGGCGGAATGCACTTATGAACAAAATGGGTTGAATACGCGCAAAGCACTATCTTGGTTCGGTGATCTATGGTGTTTGTTCACAATAAATGCACTGCAGAGTTTTTTATTATGTTCCCAATGAATTTATTTTAACTTTACTAGCGAAGCACAAGCATTATCATTGAAACAGGTTCATTAGCGGTTTGCTTTATAGAAGGATGTTCACTACTGACAAGTTTACCTCTTCCATATACCAGCTGATCCTGATGATGGAGTTAACGTATAGCTATTTTACAGAGCTATACATCTATCTTGTCAACGGTTAGTTTCATTAATATTTACTAGATGACTAAATTAAATTCACAACTTCTGTTTTTATAGCGCTTTTATTTTTATTTATATACGAGTAATTGTAAGCTGTGCGAGTACACACGGTTGCATTTTTACTTATTTTCATTAAAGGTGCATTATAGGTGTAAGGGAGCCGGTAATGTCAATCCGAAATTATTTTCCTACCTGTAACCCTATTATACTTTCTAAGTTTCTCAGCTATTAGCATTTGCATACAGCCACACACTTCCGGCTCCCTACTTTGCGTTTGTGTATATCTCTCATTGTTCGAAAGATGTCTAGCTTTACGCAGCCTTGTGAGCACGTTAGCCTTTTCACATGTTTTTTTCTTAATTAAACTTACATGTTATCTGAGCTTCAACCACTACTGTTGTTCCTGGTAAGAATTTACAGAGCATCCCTTTTTCATCCAAGAAAGAGAGACATGTAAATTCCTCAATTCTGATTGAGTGTTTTAATTTTTCCATTTTCCCCAAACTTACCTTGGGAGTAAAATATTTCTATTCTAAGAAATATTTTTCACAACCTCAGCAATTAAACAATCCACTTTCCATCCAGAGCTAAACCCCTTGACATTTTCAGCGCCCTTGAACACACGACATATATGTCTGTTCTTTCACTAACTGCGTCAACTCATTCGTTTAAAAAAAATTGCTTACACCAAATCCAAGTCAATGTCATAAATATATACTTACTAGCTGAAGCCGGCCCGCTTTGCTGCGCCTTCTTTACCTTTATAATATCTTTTTATGGTGAGGACACTTCGCCCTGAATGCGGATATCGTATTTGTGCCATTGTAGCCTATGACGCTGAATGCGTTCGAATCCTGGCGAGAACATCCGACACAGCGGTGTTTATCCCCTCTTAATGTTGGCGACATTTGCGATGTACAATACAATGCAGGGTACATTTAAAAAAAAAACAAAAATTCTCCAGAGAGGTGACGCACTATGGGACGCCGTCCGGAATCGGCTATAAAAAATCATTGATGTGGGAGAAGCTTGCCCCTGCTATGTTCCTTGTGTTTTTAAAAATTAGGGTAAAGAGTATTAAATATGAATATCGAATTCGTGCTGCATTTCCAAATCCCTTTAATGTGAGCTCCATATTGCCATGGCCGGTAAATATTAACCGTTTGGAGGGTGTTTTGGGGCTGGGGCGGACACCGGCACTTTGCACTGACAATAGATATCAAAGTCGTTTTTTATTCCCAACGACAATGAGGTTAAGTTTAGGGGGTGTTTTGGGGCGAACCCCAAACCAATTGGCTCCAAAATTGAATATCAAATTCTTTTTCTACTCTCAACCTTTCATTTGAGTCCCACATTGTCATAATGCGTGAAATAATCCATTTGACGTATCGTTAGGAGGAAAAGCGCCACCTTAACGGTGGAGGGTCCGCCCCCATCCGTTATCAATAAATCATAAAGCCTATTCCTACTTCTTGACCATATTCGTATTCTACTGCCGAATACCTTTCATTTAAGTCCCATATTGTCATGATCGTCAAATAAATCTATTTTAAGGGGTTTTGGGGCTGGGGCGGCCCCCAGGTACTGGACCCAACTTTTATTATGAAATTCACTCTACTCTTGAATACCTTTCATTTGAATCCCATATTGTCCCGATCGGTCCACTTTTATTTTTGGGTAGTAGTTTTGGGGTAAGGGGAGATTCCGTCCCCTCCCAATGTCAAAAAATTATATAGCCTTATTTCTTTCCAGACCAACCTACACAATCTGTTAAAATTTCAAGGTAATCGGTTCAGCCGTTTTTGAGTCTATACGGAACAAACAAACAAAACGACAAACAAACACAAATTGAATTTTATATATAAAAGATTTTTGGAAAAAATGTTCGTGCTACTTAAAAAATCCTTAATTGTTTTCAATACCACTCCCCTAAGTTGGTTCATGTCTGATATTGTGTCTCCACATAAGTACCGGTATGTATCTGTTGTTCAAATAAAGATTTAATGAATTTTTCTGAATTTTATTTTTTTTTTTTTTTGAAATCTTTCATTAGCTCTTAAAAATCTCCCTTTACATGCATTGTTATTTAATTATACTTTTAGAACCAAACCCTATTCAAAGCAATGGTAACGGAATATTGTCGAATAAACTATCTCGGTTAACTCTGGCAACATTTGACGATGAAGGTCGATGCATTGGACAAATGGGATCAATTTCAATCAGTTATTAAATATATATTTTTTGAAGACACTTTTTCAAAGGTAAGTGGTGATGTTTACATATGTATATTACTTTTTATTAAGGTTGACTTTTTGTAAGTTAAATTTTTTGGGTGGCAGCACAACACTTCTTTGAAATTGAAGGGTTGAGTATACTCTGTCATTTAATGTTTCGAAGTTAGGGTATGTGTGCGCAAAATAAAATGAGTTCATTTCCAACCATGTAGCGACACGTTCCTCTTTGCCTGCCGTGTTTTCAATAAGTAGCAAGAGTCCTGCACAAAACTACTGCAATCCCATGGCAGCCGGTTGTACAGATTAACCCGATAAGAGCTGCCGCCTTATTGTACATCTTCGTCTTTTTTCATCATGGGAGAGGCACATCCCGGAGTGCCTTCACCGCACGCTTCTGGTCCGTGCAGGGATTGAAAAGAACCCCGGACCCTGGTTCTGTTCGATTTGCCAGAACCTCCTGCATCATCGGTCGGTGTCGGTGAGGTGTAACCGGTGCATAGAGTGGATTCATTTCCGATCTTGCTGTGGCCTCACTTCACTACGAGAGTATACTCATATTGGATATGTTGCAAGGTGCTGTGCGAACATAGCCAGCTGTCGTCGTTGGACTATATGACCCCCCGACCTCTTCCCTGCGACAATATACGCAACAGCAGCATCCTAGCCCCAATAATGCAACTAAACAGCAACGGTCTCCGTGGCAAGATCGATGAGATTGTAGATTTTATGAGTCGGAAGAATATATTGGTCACAGCGACCCAAGAGACAAAGCTGACCAACATCTGCAGCTTGCACAGTGGTCACGGATACAATTTGCTACGAAGAATTGCTCAAGGAATGGAGGTGGAGGATTAGCCTTCATAGTGTCATAATACACCATTCCGTGCAATGTAGATCATCTTGCCTGCGCCTGGCGCTAGTGACCCCTACATGGAGTGCATGGGGATAGCAGTCAGGTCCGGTACTGCCGAGATAGAGCTATACAACGTGTACATGCCGCCGGTTGAAGCGAGAGACATCATTAAAGCAGCAGCCGCTCGTTTCATACCAGCCGGTCGAATACCCCTATTGCAGCCCGATTTCCCGGTGCAAGCAGTTGTACTCGCAGACGAGCGTGATGGGATTCGTTTAATGAACCCCACCAACCTCAGAATCAGCGAGCTGAATCTGGAAATAAACAGGGTAGTCAACGAACATAGGCGGAATTTGTGGCTGGAATGTAACTTAGGCACGGGTTTACTTTTGGCGAAGTAGCCGTGACTGATCCGAAGAGATGCACTAGGTTGTTTAGCCGTCAATTTAATGTGCATCCCGAGAGTGACAGGGCAAGCAGGAGAGCTACTACTACTTTCTTCAACCTGTCGTTGAACACTCTTATAGTTCCCGATGTCCGGAAAAAGGGCAGAGTGATCCCGCTACTGAAACCTGGAAAGAACCCGAGTTTCGTGGAGTCGTACAGACCGATCTCCCTACAATCAGCCCAGGCCATGTGATAGGACGGTCCTCGTGGCACTGGACCTATCGAATGCATTCGACACAGTCGGCCATGCCAAACTATTTGATGACATCGCCAACACGTCTCTCCAGCCAGGCCTGAAACGCTGAGTCGCGAATCTGTGTGGTCGCCAGTCATTTGTGGAATTTAGGGATAAGAAGTCGAAGCACCATAGAATGAAACCTATCCTGCATTCCACCCCCTCCAGATTCCACAGCAATTTGCGATAAAGTCAAAAGTAGAAACAAGGTCCTCAATCACTTGCTGTGGTAAGTTATGCACCGCCAGTGTGGTCTTGTCAGCTTTGCGACACGCAGTGGAAAAACATTCAGATCTGTCAGAATGCCGCCCTCCGGACTGCGACGGGCTGTCTCCTCAGTTCTCAGGTGGACCACCTTCATCAGCAGACTAAGATCCTATCAGTGCGAAGACATAACTACATGCTGTCTTAGCAATACCTTCTGAGCTGTTATCCCAGAGACCATCCAAACCATTATCTTGTGGATAGATGTCCTCCCACCAGAAGAATTAAGGTAGATCTACATTATTTGGAGCGTGAGGTTTAGCGCTACAAGAGAGAACATCTAGATCAAGCAGCTCTAGACAACATTTATGCAGACACGTTAGCAGATGCGCTAAATGGTTACCGGGTGAATGTAGTCCTGGGAGAACGACCGACTCCCATTGCACATGTAGAAATTGACCTCCCCCGGCAAACCAGAGTACATCTGGCTCAATTACGTTCCGGCAGATGCAGGAGTTGAGGCGTCCTACAAAGCAAGGATTGATGCTGACGTGCAAGATATATGTCCTGATTGTAACCAGGGACCGCACGATACACGTCACCTGTTTAACTGCCTAGGCAGACCCACTTGACTCAGACCCAGATCCCTGTGGACGCACCCCATCTTTATCGCAGAGTAGTGTACATCATCAGATATGGGGAAGTTCGTATATCAACGAAAGGAATGAGCTGCTTATCGAATATATTATAAGCTGCAATCTGGCAACTAGTAATAAAGAAAATAAATCGACTATGTGATGTTACCTCTGTATCAGAAGATATCAGGGGAAGAATATGTGACTGGAAAGTGTTGGATGACTGTAGCTCTTTGATCTTCGCTATATTAGTTTCAGCCTTGCAAAAATTACTGCAAAAGTGGGCCTGGAGCCTGAAAGGGAAGTGGAAACTGGGACGGACATAGACAATATGGTCAAGCGGTCTAGGTAGTGCATACCCGCTTTTGTCAACATGTCCTAAGGCCAAACCAATGAGCAAACCGCGACTGAAATGGTGGACACCAGAACAGGATGATCTAGGGATTCTCCAGCTCCGTGGAGGATACATTTAAGAACTGTGGGCTGCAGAAGATGGCATTCTCGAATTATATTACGGTTGGAAAGATTCAGGAGTCTTAGAATCTATGGAGAATGCCTTGTGAGGAGAAACTAGAACTACTCGTTGATGCACATTTCCCGGGGCACTCTTCAACTCCAGAAGTGGTTGTCACTGAAATGCATTCGCCCAAGGTTGTTGATTCTTTTGGCAATAATGGTTGAAAGCTTCAGTAAGTTAAGCGATAAATTGGTAAGTCAACTAAAAGCTCAAGGAGACAGAAACCTACGCGATTTCGAAAAGAAATTTTCGGATATAAGAACAAGTTGATATGATGTTAACTCTCGCGCATCCAACTTAGAAAAAAAAAAACGTTGGGGAGAGAAACCACACCGAATCCGAAATAGGCGGCATCAGTATACAACTTTTAAAGCAAGTGAATTTACATATTGCATGTGCGATTAGAGATAATGAAATTCCTTATCGAACCAAGGAAAATTAAATCGACGTAAGTATATGCCAACATATGCAGTTCTATAAATATGTAAATGTTGTACCTCGCAAAAAAAAAAAAAAAAACAATCCATCTACTTCAAAATAGAAACAACACCAAAAACCTCAATTCACTAAATGGCGTTATCATAATAAGGTCCATGTCACCCTGCGACAAACATTTTTTTCTTAATATCTGTTTCTGGCTATAAAAAGATTAACAATAATAAGTTATATATCATTGAATTCTATTGACTTCAAGTCCTCATCGCAATATTATACAAACGAAAATCTCTCCAATAGTTACAAGTTCCTGCAAGATGCGATGCGATTCCATGATAACGAGCCAATATGTATATTTAATCCTAAAATTATTGACATTTTGCTTGTTTCGGAAAAAATTCCTAATAAAGAATAAAGAGCTAGATGTGCAACAGTACGCACGTTCACAGTTTTGCTGATTTTTTATGTATTCTTAAATTTAAAAAGATTATTTTTCCTTTATATATTGGGTTGCCTAAAAAGTAATTGCGGATTTTTTAAAAGAAAGTAAATGCACTTTTAATAAAACTTAGAATGAACTTTAATCAAATTTATAATTGCCATTTTTTTCGATAACCTTTTGCCATCTTCCTGGCAAATTCAGTATTCCATGCTCATAGAACTTCTGGCCTTTATCAGCAAAAAACTGAACCAAGTGTGATTTTATAGCCTCATCATTGCCGAAAGTTTTACCATTTAAGGAGTTCTGCAAAGATCGAAATAAATGGTAGTCTGATGGTGCAAGGTCAGGGCTATATGGTGGATGCATCAAAAGTTCCCAGCCAAGCTGACTCAGTTTTTGGCGAGTGACCAAAGATGTGTGCGGTCTAGCGTTGTCCTGGTGGAATATGACACCTTTAGGATTGACCAATTCTGGTGGCTTCTCCTTGATGGCTGTATTCAATTTGTCCAATTGTTGACAATAAACATCCGAATTAATCGTTTGGTTCCTTGGAAGTAGCTCAAAATATACCACGCCCTTCAAATCCCACCAAACAGACAGCATAACCTTCTTTTGCTGGATATCAGCCTTTGAAGTGGTTTGAGATGGTTCACCATGCTTGGACCATGATCGTTTTCGACTAACGTTGTTGTAAACAAACCATTTTTCATCTCCAGTTATGATTCGTTTTAAAAACGGATCGAATTCATTGCGTTTAAGGTGCATATCACAAGCGTTTATTCGGTTTGTTAAATGCATTTCTTTCAATACATGTGGTACCCATATTAAAATTGACGCCAAACAAACAAATGTAAACAAAATTTCGCGCACTTTTTTTCTAAAGCAAGCTAAAAGTAACAGCTGATAACTGGCAGAAGAAAGAATGCAATTACAGAGTCACAAGCCGCTGAAAAATTTTGTCAACGCCGACTATATTACTACTATATTACCGACAATTACTTTTTGGGCAACCTAATATGTTTTTGTGCTAATTCAAGCAGGAATATTCGCTTTCAAATGCGATGCCTATGTTGTTTCTTTTCTATATATTACTCCCTATGACACGTGATTCGTGTAGATATAAATTATAAAGACGTAAATCGAAAATAATGCGTATTTAAAAACAAGTAAAAGCGTGCAAAGTTCGGCCGGTCCGAATCTTATATACTACTTCCCGGCATCTCTTCTTAGGCAGAAAAAGGATATAAGAAAAGATTTGCTCTGCTATTAGAGCGATATCAAGATATCAAGGACCACAATTAAATTATATGTTGGAGACCTGTGTAAAATGTCAGCTAATTCGAATAATAACTGTGCCCTTTGGGAGCTCAAGAAGAAAAATAGAGAGATCGATTTATATGGGAGCTGTATCAGGATATAGACCGATTCAGACCATAATAAACTCGTATGTTGATGGTCATGTGAGGAGATCATGGTCGCACAAAATTTCAGGCAAATCGGATGATAATTGCGACCTCTAGAGGCTCAAGAAGTCAAGATCCCAGATCGGTTTATATGGCAGCTATATTTGGTTATGAACCGATTTGAACCTTATTTGACATAGTTGTTGAAAGTAAGAATAAAATACGTCATTCAAAATTTCAGCCAAATCGGATAGGAATTGCGCCCTCTAGAAGCTCAAGAAGTCAAGACGCCAGATCTGTTTATATGACAGCTATATCAGGTTATGAACCGATTTGAACCATACTAGGCACAGTTGTTGGATATCATAATGAAATACTTCGTGAAAAAATTCGTTCAAATCGGATAAGAATTGCGCCTTCTAGAGGCTCAAGAAGTCAAGACCCAAGATCGGTTTATATGACAGCTACATCAGGTATGGGCCGATTTGAACCATACTTGGCACAGTTGTTGGATATAATAACAAAATACGTCTTGCAAAATTTCATTCCAATCGAATAAGAATTGCGCACTCTAGAGGCTCAAGAAGTCAAGACCCAAAATCGGCTTATATGGCAGCTATATCAAAAGATGAACCGATTTGGACAATACTCTGCACAGTTGTTGAATATCATAACAAAACAAGTCGTGCAAAATTTCATTCCAATCGGATAAGAACTGCGCACTCTAGAGGCTCAAGAAGTCAAGAAGTCAAGACCGAAGATCGGTTTATATGACAGCTATATCAAAACATGGACCGATATGGCCCATTTACAATACCAACCGGCCTACACTAATAAGAAGTTAGCGTGCTTTCGACAGACAGACGGACGGACGGACATGGCTAGATCGACATAAAATGTCGCGACGATCAAGAATATATATGCTTTATGGGGGCGGGGTCTCAGACGAATATTTCGAGTAGTTACAAACAGAATGACGAAATTAGTATACCCCCCATCCTATGGTGGAGAGTATAAAAAAACAAGAGATACATTTTCAAATTATAGTAAACATGGTTGTTTATTTTAAGTTTACATTTGAAAATGCGTCTTTCAGAGAATTGGTTACACACTGCTATACCTGATAGCTTGATAAACTTACACTCAGAGAAATTTGTCAGTAAAAACGGCATGAATGTTGGCTTCAACAACGAAAAGTCTGCTGAAAATGGGACAACTGTAGTATTTGCTATCGTCGTCATACAGCTCGTGGTTCATACGTCGCCTATATTCCCCATTAACTCAAACTGGTCCAAATATTTTACAGATGATTTTTCTCTCAAACACTCCAAGTAATACCCCATCTGCATTCGCTAGTACCATGCCATACAATAGCATGGGTAGTATAAGTGTCTTGTATAGCGGAATTTTCGTCTATCGAGAGGTGGCTTTGCTCCTGAGATGTTTGATCAATCCAAAGTACCACGTCATTTGTTTTGCTAACGACGGTGCCGAGAGAGAAAAAGTTGATGACTATCAAAAAGTTGTAGTTCCCACCTTTTTCTATTTTTTTTTATCTTCTCCTGTTTACAGGGCACTGTGGGAGTTGCCTTACCTCCCTGTGTGAAAGCTCGTTTGGTATTGAAACGTTCAAGGAGGTTCTTTCTTAATTTAAAAAGCGTGTATCAGTAAGCGTCATCGTATCAGTATTGCAGGGATACCAAACTCAGATATGGAAAACCTTTTAATGTATAGGGCTGTCGAAGGCGGCTTTGTAATCAACGAAAAGATGGTAGGTGTGGATTTGTTCTTCTCGGTTATTTTGACTTAGCGCTGTGTAAATATCTGGTCTATGGTGGATTTATCAGGTCTAAAGCCAATCTGATGGGGCCCAATTACTTCGCTGACTTTATACTTAAATCTTTCACACAGTACGCTCTATAGTATATTGTATGTGATAGGGAGGAGACTTATTCATTAGCAGTTGGCACATACCATCTCGTCCCCTTCCTGGACATGGTATGCTGAGGTTCCAATCATCTGGTAGGGCTTCTTTTAGCCAAATTGCGCAGACGAGCTTATAGCGTGTCGCCTCCGGTCTTAAACAGTTCAGCCGGCGACCCATTTTTTCATTAAGTCTATCCTTACAGACAACTATTTACAGATATAAATCCTATAATATTGGGTTGCCCTAAAAGTAATTGCGGATTTTTTAAAAGAAAGTAAATGCATTTTTTATAAAACTTAGAATGAACTTTAATCAAATATACTTTTTTTCTAAAGCAAGCTAAAAGTAACAGATAACTGACAGAAGAAAGAATGCAATTACAGAGTCACAAGCTGTGAAAAAATTTGTCAACGCCGACTATATGAAAAATCCGCAATTACTTTTTGGGCAACCCAATATAATATAAAAAAGTATATAAAATAAAACAAAACGATTCTCCTCTCTCCTTTTCTCCCGATATATATTGTGGTTGTTGTAGCCCCTTTTGTTTTTTTGGAAGTGGCGATCCTCGTCAAGCCCCTGTGGGTGAGCAAGCTCTTTCCGGTCCAAAAGACCGATCGTCGCGGGAACACTACACAGATCGGACCTCAATGTTCCGGCCTGTGTGGTGCTTCCAGCTATCCCGTGCCGTGTTCCTTGGGGGAGGCGTTTGACACTCAAGTACGGATGTAGCGGGTCATTTTATGACGTTGTCAGCTTTCCGATGTCCAGCTTTCGTCCAATACCAGATCGTACGTTTCTCGCCACATTAAGATGTGTAAAGGTACGCACACAACAAAATAATAATTCGAATCGATGTTCGCTCCTCGGATCGATCGTACATCTAACACGCTGGTTGAATGCCTTCCATCTATTACAACATGATCTATTTGGTTTCTCGTACTTTAATCGGGTGTGAGCGATGTAGCCATGTGAATCCTTCGATATTGGAATCTGGTGCCGCTAACCACTATGTTCTTTGCCACGGTGAAGTCTATAAGTTTCTTCGTGTAGGCTAAATTTTCCGACTGTTGGGCCAAAGATATTTTTATTTCCCATTTTCGCATTAAAATCTCCCAGAACGATTTTCATATCAACGGGACAGCGGCGCTGATTTTGGTAGATTTTTAGCGATATTGTATTTTAATATCCACCACCATAGCATAGGGAGTATATTCATTAAGTTATTCCGTATATATTCTTTATATTCTAAGACGATTTAACGAGGTCCGTGTGTCTGTCCGTCCGTCTGTAAGCCTGTGTATCTGTTTGTTGTTATTACGCTGCAGCCTTCAGATTATTTAGATATTGAGCTGAAATTTAAGACAGGTCAATATTTTTTCGCAGGTTAAGTTCTTGAATGAGCCAAATCGGACTATATTTGGATATAGCTGACATATAGACTGATCCAAAAAAAAAACAAGTAAAAAATATGCCATATGCGAAACGACACGCAGATCCCATCCATAGAGCAGTACCTGGAAGACCGGATGGAGAAAAATACAATTTAAGGATAATACAACAGGTTCAGCGAACATGTTGAGGACCGAGCCCACTAGGGTACTGGTTACTGTTCAAGACATCCGACCCATAGACAGATAAAGACGCAGACTTTGTGTTATGCACCCACAGCGGCTATGAGACTTAAGGAGATGTTAGAATGGGTAGTGGAAACGAGCAGGTCATACCATCACGGTATAATCGAGGCGACGATTGGAACCCTAGATGGAAAGAGGTTTCAGTTCGGGTACCTGAGATGACACTTGAGGTCGAGTGCGAGACTCTGCTGCCAGATGCTCAGTTTTGGATTGACGGAATTCTGGTATTGTCATCAGGAGATCATGCTACACAGATGGATCAAAGCACGGTTATTAATTACACTCTTACACCCAGAGAAATCATTGGTTGGAATTTGAATATAAGAACAAAAAGATAATTATGTCAAAACCATTTCAATTGTTTGAACCACAGTTTGGTTATTTTCATAGTTCAGTAATTATCTTAACCCCGATACAGTAAATAGTGTTAAAAGAAGAAGCTTTTTGCCGATATATCAGTTCCATCAATCATTTCCATAAAAAATAAATTTAATTTGCTTCTCCCAATTGTATCAACAATGTTTTATTTTCTGCAGTACCACCAGAGAGTTAGCACAACACCCTTACGGTAGTTTTTCTTACTACCCTTCTGGTAGTTGTGCTAACTGCCATTCCGGAGCTCTTCTAACCCCTTACCAGTAGTTGAGCTTATTATCCTTCCGGCAGTTAGTACTGCATATAAAATCTTCACATAGCACTGAAGAATTCGGAAATGGAGGTTCGAGTCCCCCGCCCGGCCAAATTTTGGTTGTTATATTTTCTTTATACTTATTTAAGAAAATCCGGCATAAAAACATGTATTACTTATAAAACATTTTTTAAAAAATGGTTTCCAAAACTTTTTTTAATTTTAATTTAATTGCGAAACATATTGCTGAACAGCAATGGTTATTGCCCTGTATCATCATTAAGAAAATGATGTCGGTAGACTAGAGGATTAGAGCTGGTAAACTATCGATAATCTCAACAATCGATATTTTCGAAAACTTTAATAATAAATATCGATAGTATCGATACTATCGTTAATTTCCTATCACCTATATTTCAAAAGAAAATAAGAAGTAAAATTCGGTAGATCGGCAAAACTAGCAGAATTAATTTTAAAGCGTAATAAGTCGAGAGAGAAAAAACCCGAAGGAGAGCAGGAGCAAGCAGAAAAAAACCAATAAAGCAGCAGCTCATCCGAACGACGATGACATACGGCTTTAATAAATTTTTATTTTTGGCAGCGTAACATAAACTAGACAACAAACTCAACACCAACTTTGGTTGCCACAAAAGCAAAGTTGCGGTTGGCAAACACATTGGTGGGGCAACAAATCTGTTTTCTGGGTATATGTGAACTAATCATATCGACTCAGTTGTTGGCAGGGATATTTGAATCCACGTGCTCTTTGGCGCTCTCAGTCGGTTACACCGCTTCGGGCAAGAAGAATTATCTTGTCCCCACCATTCTACGGCTGCGAGTTGTTTGCTTATTGCGACTCGGTAGGTAGGCGAAGCTGAACAGTTTTTATAATAGTGTTACACGTTGTCTTTGGCTTGGGACGACGCGACTCGATATCTGAGTATACTATATCCCTGTATGTGTTCTTTCAGCACTTGTTGTATTGGATTGCCTAAAAAGTAATTGCGGATTTTTTAAAAGAAAGTAAATGCATTTTTAATAAAACTTAGAATGAACTTTAATCAAATATATAATTGCCATTTTCTTCGATAACCTTTTGCCATCTTCCTGGCAAATTTAGTATTCCACGCTCATAGAACTTCTGGCCTTTATCTGCAAAAACTGAACCAAGTGCGATTTTATAGCCTCATAATTGCCGAATGTTTTACCATTTAAGGAGTTCTGCAAAGATTCGAATAAATGGTAGTCTGATGGTGCAAGGTCAGGGCTATATGGTGGATGCATCAAAAGTTCCCAGCCAAGCTCACTCAGTTTTTGGCGAGTGACCAAAGATGTGTGCGGTCTAGCGTTGTTCTGGTGGAATATGACACCTTTAGGATTGACCAATTCTGGTCGCTTCTCCTTGATGGCTGTATTTAATTTGTCCAATTGTTGACAGTAAACATCCGAATTAATCGTTTGGTTCCTTGGAAGCAGCTCAAAATATACCACACCCTTCCAATCCCACCAAACAGATAGCCTTGGACCATGATCGTTTTCGACTAACGTTGTTGTAAACAATCCATTTTTCATCTCCAGTTATGATTCGTTTTAAAAACGGATCGAATTCATTGCGTTTAAGGTGCATATCACAAGCGCTGATTCGGTTTGTTAAATGAATTTCTTTCAATACATGTGGTACCCATATTAAAATTGACGCCAAACAAACAAATGTAAACAAAATTTCGTGCACTTTTTTTCTAAAGCAAGCTAAAAGTAACAGCTGATAACTGACAGAAGAAAGGATGCAATTACAGAGTCACAAGCCGCTGAAAAAATTTGTCAACGCCGACTATATTACTACTATATTACCGACAATTACTTTTTGGGCAACCCAATATTTGAGGTAACTTACTTACTTGTAAAAACTGATATACACAAAGGCCCCACAATATCTATTTGGATTTATTTATCGCCAGGTCTAATAGAGGAAGAGAAACCATGCACAAAATTCAAATTACTCAATCAAACCAAGGTTAGATTGTGCAGAAATTAATCCGCCCATGCCACTACAGACATACACCTAAACTAGTAATCGGCTTGTTGTGCGCTCTTAATACAAAAAAGTAACCCTAAAAATGCCACTCCTCTAAGTTCATTCATGTCTGGTATAGTGTCCTCACCTAAGTGCCAGTATTTGTAAGAAGCGAAAGCTGGTCAATGATAAAGGAAATGCTCCAACGTCTCATCATCTTCCCCGCATGCCCTACACATACTATCACTTGCCGCACCGATTTTACATAAGTGAGCTCGTAGTCCTATGTGTCCCGTCATAATACCAATAGGTGTACTGACCTACTTCTTACTTCCTTTCAGTAATAGCCTCGATCTGGATCTCCCCATAGGATATTCGCCATCTCCGACCGTTTCACTGTTCCACAGGGTTGCATGCGCATTCGTCGCCGGAACACGTTAATCTTTTTTCTTCTTAATCACGCATTCCGTGATCGCTCTGATCTCCGACCGCAGTACCGTATTATGATCAGGCAGTCTAAAACAGATCTCAGTCCCAGGGTTCTCAATGTAGACCCCAGGCCCAGGTCCTGCAGCTTTGATCCATCCGTGTAACATGGTCTTCGAGATGGCAATACTAGGGTTCCGTTAATCCAAGACTGTGCCGCTGGCAGCAGTGGCTTGCACTCGACCTCAAGGTCCATCTCAGGTATCCGATCGGAAACCTCTTCCCTTCCTTCCAGGTTTCCTATCGTCGCCTCGATTATACCGCAATGGTACGAGCTGCTCCCATCCTCAATCCATTTTCTCATCGCCCTCAGAAACAGTCTCATAGCCGCAGTGGCTGTTCTCTATATCTAGAATAGTCTTCAGTGATCAGTGGGCGTGATCCTCATCGCTCCGCCTATGCCATGACAACAAGTTCTCTGAACCTGTTGTATGTTCCTTATGTTACACTTTTTCTCCGTAGCAGTCCACCAAACTACAAAGGCGTAAGTAAGTATAAGTCTTATCACGCTTCTGTAGAGTCGGTGGATTATCCTCGGATTCAGGCCCCATTGCGAGCCAACGGCCCGTCTACGTAGTGTCCGACATCTGTGAGCCTTCTAAGTTCGCTCCTGAATGTGACACTTCCAATTCAGTTTCCTGTCCAAGATCACCCCTCAGTATTTGACCTTGTCAGATATGGAAATTGTCTTATTGAGGAAACATGGTGCGTTAAATTGGCCCACCTTCAGCTTTCTCTGGGTAAACATTGAGACCTCTGGGTTTGGCTCAGTCATATGCCATATGCAAGACCTTTTCGGGTAGTTTTAGTGTATTATACAGTCGACACCGCCGGACCTTTACCTTTCTTTAATGGTTTTTTATACCCACCATTCATTTTGCCATTCCGTTTGCAACACATCGAAATATCTATTTGCGATCCTATAAAGTATACATATATATTCTTGATCAGCGTAAAAATCTAAGACGATCTAGCAATGTCCGTCCGTCGGTCTGTTAAAATCACGCTAGAGTCTTTAAAAATAGAGATATTGAGCTGAAACTTTGCACAGATTCTTTTTTTTGTCTATAAGCAGGTTAAGTTCGAAGATGGGCTATATCGGACTATATCTTGATATAGCTCCCATATAGACCGATCCGCCGATTTAGGGTTTTAGACCCATAAAAACCACATTTATTATCCGTTTTTGCTGAAATTTGGGACAGTGAGTTGTGTTAGGCTGCTCGATGTCTTTCTTCAATTTGGCTCACATCGGTCCAGATTTGGAGATAACTGCCATATAGACCGATCTCTCGATTTAAGGTCTTGTGCCCATAAAAAGCGCATTTATTGCCCGATTTTGCCAAAATTTGGGACAGTGAGTTATGTAAGATCCTTCTTCAATTTGGCCCAAATTGGCACAGATTTGAATATAGCTGCCATATAGACCCATCTCTCGATTGAAGGTTTTGGGCCCATAAAAGGGGCATTTATTGTACGATGTCGCCGAAATTTGAGACAGTTAGTTGTATTGGACCTTTCGACATTTTTCTTGAATTTGGCTCAGATCTGTCCAGATTTGGATATAGCTGCCATATAGTCGATTTATAGTTTCGGGGCCCTAAAAGGCGCATTTATTATCTGATTTCGAAATTTGGGACAGTGAATTTTGTTGAGCTCTTCGGGATTTTTCTGCAACTTTACCCAAATCGGTCTAGATTTGCATATTGCTGCTATATAGACCGATATCTCGTTTAAAGTCTTGGCCCCATAAAAGGCGCATTTATAATCCGATTTCACCGAAATTTGACACAGTGACTTAAGTTAGGCTTTTCGACATACGTGTCGTATATAGTTCAGATCGGTTTATTTTTAGATATAGCTACTAAAAAGATCAATATTTTGTTTATTTATTAATATACCTCCCTTTTTTCATATAGCTACTAAAAAGATCAATATTTTGTTTATTTATTAATATACCTCCCTTTTTTCAGACAGACTAACTTTGTCTATAAAAAAAAGTTTTTTGTTTTTAATTAATTAATTTTTTTCACTTTAAATTCAAATCTCAAAAGCCACAAATGTTCCCCTTTATTATTTTTAATCTTTATTGTTTTTAATTTCTTATATATATATATATATATATTTATATATATATATATATATATATATATATATATATATATATATATATATATATATATATATATAAATATATATAAATTAACAGCCATCAAATACATCACCGGAGTTACAGAGTATAACAACATGTTTCAACAAATAAAATTAAATTGAAAAATAGTCAAAATATCCTCAACAAGATCTGCTACAGTTCGACGTTTATAATTTCTGTGATTGGTGTAATGTAAAACTTATGCAACTTTACATTTCGAAATGTTAATGAATGTCTTTTCATAGAGTACAACACTTATCAAGATACCATAGAATCTTTTCTTGATCTTGGTATTGTTTTAGATAGTAAGTTGAATTTTAGGCAACATATCAATAAATCACTTAGTTCTCTTGGTTTTATGAAAATATTTGGTAAAGCATTTAAAGATTTCAAAATTACCAAAACTTTATACATTTTTCTTATTCGATGTACACTTGAATAGATCCGTTATTTTGGATGCGCTTTTGCAATTTTGGTCTTCCCGGTTTGCGTGTACCACCGTGTTTGCCTTCAAAAGACTTCTTTGCTGGAACTTCTTCGTCCATTCTGACAACATGTTTTACGTTTTGAAATTCCAAAGGAAGTGATTCTCTTGGTTGTTCGGCTATTCGTCAGCAAAGGGCAAATTCTTTCACATGAAAACACTCCAAAACAGCAACATAGATATTTCGTGTCCAAAATATAATCGATGATATTTCGTGTCCAAAATATAATAACAGATGAATCGGACTGACAAAAAAAAACCCCGTACAAAAAAAACAAGATTTATAAACGTTTACCATACGTTCAAGTCAATAATCAGTCAGTCGGTTGGAGCCACAACTACGACTAGAGAAAATAATAATAGAGAAAAATAACAAAAATGGTTGTTGTTTATTATTTCCCCTCACATCTACCTTAATTCCAAGCCTGACTTACCCCAGTTGTAACAGCGCTGTTGTACACAGGAGAGTATAAAAAAATCTTAATCTTCGTTCTATTTAATCTTCTTTCATATAATCATATAATTATTTAAATATACATAATTCGCGTTATATGTAGACAATTTTAAATTCATGCATACATTTTATTTAAATAAATTTATAAAAATATTTTTTTCCATTTTGTATAAATGATTTTTTTTTTGTTCTTTAATAATATTAATTTTTCTTTGTTATAAATATATGTCGTTTTTTTTATAAATTGGAGAAGCATTAATAAAAATTACTATGATTATACATTGGCAGCTTCAAATCATTTCATGGCGCCGAATGCTTAGCTCACTCTCACTCTCACTCTGGGTAGAAAATTACTTGGCTCTCAAATTATGAAAGTACTGTGATTTCTTTTCTATTATTTTTTTATTGGTTTTCGTTTTGTCCTACGAGTTTAAAGGTGCCAACTTGATGGATTCAAGACAATTCAGCCAAAAAAAATGGTCTCGGAAGTTTCCTTAGCTACCTCTCTTCTTTTCACTGAACAATTACTTTTTTCTCAAACAAACATCGTTGTATCCAACGTTCTTTAAAACCGTAGGACCGTTGAGTTTAATTTACTATTTAATTATTCTTGCATGCAATACATGACCTAACTATGCTATCGTCGTCATACAGCTCGTGGTTCATACGTCGCCTATATTCTGTATTATCGCAAACTGGTCGAAGAATCTTTCTCTCAAATACTCCAAGCACTGCCTTATCTGCTTTCACAAGTACCCATGCTTCAGAACTATATAATAGCACGGATAGTATCAGTGTCTTGTATAGTGTAATCTTCGTCTGTCGAGAGGTGGCCTTGTTTCTAAACTGCTTACTTAGTCCAAAGTAGCATCCGTTTGTCAGTATTATTCTTCGCTTAATCTCAAAACTGGTGTCATTCGTTTCGGTTATGGCAGTGCCGAGGTAGATAAAGTTACTGACCTTCGTTTTAGGGGTTGTACTTACCAAACACTTCCGTCCTACACAATTAGATTAAATTTGATAAAGCTTCGTACTCTTAGTAGCCGCAGGAAAATTTTGAATATTACCTTCATATCGAATGTTTTAAATGGGAATTTGAAGTCCGAATTTCTGTTGAGCCGTCTTCATATTAACATTCCTTCTAGACCAATGAGAAATTTTAAACTGCTAATTATTCAATATTATCAGTGAGATTTTGCTAATAACGATGCTCTAAGACGTCTTTGTTTAGATTTTAATAAGTATTAAGATTCATTTGATTTATCCAAAGACAGATATTCATTGAAAGCAAAATTTTTTTTAGACTTAAGAATAAAAAAAAATTCAGGGGAACTTTTTTTAGAGAATATTTTATAAAAATATTGTTTTTGCCGAAAATGCTATTGATGTGCTGTCTTTAAAGAAACTTTCGATAATTTTTTCACAAAAATGTCACTGAATTTTAAAAAACATAAAATATTTTATTAAAATTTTGTCTTAAGAAAATATTACAGTAAACTTTTTCCAAGGAAAACTTTTATTTAATTTAATAAATATCATGTGTCAATAATTTTTTTTTCGTCTTTAAAACACGTCATTAAAATTTTTATCTTTAGAAAAATGTAAAAAAGTTTTCAAAACAATTTTGTATTTAAACATTTCATTGAAAAGTCCTTGAAACATTGTGTTTGGAAAATTTTTTATTAAGAATTTAAAAAAGATTTAATTGAAAAATTCTTTAGAAAAGAGGGCGGATGTTTTCAGATGGATTATTAAAATATCTGTATCAAATTTCGAGCAAACATGTTGACAAATGACAAAATTATTGCAAATTACCCAAAATCTGCTCCCTGTTCTTTAGACTGCATTGACTATCCTGTCACTGCTCTGCCTGATATCATCGTATAAGTTTCTTTGCCTATCCCAATCTTCCGAATCTTTATAAAGTCAGTTATGGATCGATCATCGTGTTTCTGTTCATTATGCTGTATTAAGTTTCCAGTCCCTATACTGCCTGATGTTTCAATACTAGGAACTTTGTCTTCCACATTTTTAAATGTAAATGGGCTTCTTGGGAGTAGGTGATGATACCATCATCGGCTCCCTATTCGTTAGACTGCATTGAGACTACTGTCGCTACGCTGCCTGATGTTTCAATATTAGGATCTTTACCTATCCTGGTCTTCCGAATCATGAAGTAGGTGATAGGTCCGTCGTCGGGTCCCTGTTTGTTGGGCTGTATTGAGTTTCCAGTCCCTGTACTGTCTGATGTTTCAATACTAGGATCTTAGCCTATTGTAGTCTTCGAAATCTTAAGTAAATGGCTGTTTGTTAGGCTGCATTGAGACTCACGTCACTGCGCTGCCTTATGTTTCAATATTGGTTTCTTTACCTATCCTAGTCTTCCGAATATTGAAGTCGGTGATGGGTCCGTCGTCGGGCCCTCTTGTGGGGCTGCGTTGGGTCTCTTGCCACTGCAATGCCTGATATGTATGTATTAGGATTTTTGCTTATACAGTCTATCCAATATTTAGAGACGCGCTGATTGTCTAGTCGTCAGCCCCCTATTTGTCGTTCGATATTGAGTTACCTGCCGCTGCACGGCCTGATGTCTCAATATAGAGGATTTCTGCCTATCCTCGTCTTCCCAGTCTTCCCTAGTGGAAGTCCCTCTTTCTCACAAGGTCAAGCTTTGCGCCCCAGGGAGTTTTGATACTTCCAACGAGCTTTTTGATGGTATCAATACATGATGCTGACGCCGTTACGTCGGCGTCTATACTCTTAATTCGTATGGGTGGACCCCCTTTAGAGTTCAATACATGTTCGACCACCCGATCGTTTACCAAATGCCTAACCTGGGACCGGCGATCTGGTGGATTCCTACCGGATGCACAGCCGATATCGATGACTGCATAAGTCATCTCATCGCTGTTGTGCTTCCTTGCTACTCTGGCGAAAGAGGGCGGCTCCTTAATATTATCAGCGACCATCTTCCCCGTCCGTGATTGCTGTGGCCTCGTTTTGGAAGTCACAGTCCTCCATGAAGACTCAGGGGCCGTGCGCGCTTCCTTCGTTCCTGTTCCGACTTTGTCTACCTCCACAGGACATTGTCCGGAGTCTCAATTGCGGGATGACTGGCTTGGTTTACCCAGAGTACTTGAAATTCCCAAGTACGTATTCTTTGGCGCGTTTTTACCCTTCTTCCAGCCATTTTGAATATTTGTCTGCCGCTAAAACCATGGTTACTTGTGGATTTGATTATTTTAAAATTTTCCGATTTAAAATTTTCCGAATGAAATATTTAAAATTATATAATAAAAATTATTTATGTAACTTTAAAATAATTTAAATAGGACAAACTAAAGTGGATATTTATATACTGCTTTGAACAATTATCTGCAGCAGAAAACCGTGTTTGTGGTTTAAAAAATATTAGCTGCATTTTTGATTTATCAAGTAAAATATCTAAAATAAAAACAAATAAAAAAATACTTATTGAAGTAACTACAAAATAATTTAAATAGGATTTACCTGAACCGACGCTTCCTGCTATTAGTTGCATTCGGTGCACCAGAAAAATTGAAAAAAGTTTGATGTTTTTTGATAAAAGGCGTTATGAAAAATATGTTCATGTTCGTCATGGGAAAGGCACATGCCGAAGTCCCTTCTCCCTGGTTCTGCTCGATTTTCCAGAACCGCCTTCATTGTCGGTAGGTGTCGGTTAGGTGTAACCGGTACATGGAGTGAGTACATTTCCGATGTTGCTCTGGCCTCACACCACTACGGGAGTGTAGTCACACTGAATATGTTGCAAGGTGCGAACATAGCCAGCAGTTGTCGGAAGATTGAAGGCTCCACGTTTTGCACTGTGCATGAGGATGACCCCATCATCTCTTTGGGGTCAGACCACCTTCTCATAATTCTAACCATCGACCGACCACCCGATTTCATAGCCTCTGAGCGCCGGACGTTTATCATTCAGAAGAAGGCCGATTGGTCTGACTTCAGAGAGTATACCAATCGCCGCTTCAGTAAACTGCTACCCACCTCGGATGTGCTAGTTGCCAAGAGAAAATTCCGAAACATCGTTAACGCAGCAGCCGCTCGCTTTATACCAGCCGGTCGAATACCCCAAGTGCGGCCCAATATCTCGGAGCAGGCAGTGGTGCTCGTAAACGAGCGTGATGGGAGTCGTTGAACGGACCCCACTAACCCCAGAATCGGCGAGCTGAATCAGTAAATAAACAGGGAAGTCAATTAACATATGCGCAATTTATGGCTGGAACACTCGGAGCATTGTAACTTAGGCACCGGTGTAGGCAAGCTGTGGTCTTCTGTTAAGTCACTCTCGAACCCAGTTACACGGGATGACAGGACCTCAGTTACTTTTGGTGACGTAACCGTGACTAATCCGAAGAGATGCGCCTGGTTGTGCAACCGTCAATTTATTGTGCATCCCGAGAGTGACAGGGCAAGGAGGAGAGCCATTCGCCATATTCGTGGAATCCGATCCGATGGACAGCCATTACAATTTATCGTGGACGAAGTTACCCCGAAGTGCCCCGACGGAAACTCTATATTGATGTAGAAGAATCTGGATTTACCTGGACTTGAGTTCCTTACTACTGTCTTCAACCTGCCTTTGAACTCTCTAATAGTTCCCGATGTCTGGAAAACGGGCAGAATGATACCGCTACTGAAGCCTAGAAAGGTCCCGAGTTTCGTAGAGTCGTACAGACCGATCTCCCTTCTCTCACCAAAAGCAAAGACGCTTGAGGCATTACTGCTCCCGGGCCTCGTAAGAGATTTTCCATTCGCCAGGCTTCAACATGCTTTGCATACTATCACCGTACACATTTGCCGTGGCTACAATCAGCCCAGGTCATGTGATAGGACGGTCCTTGTGGCACTGGACCTATCGAAGGCATTCAACACGGTTAGCCATGCCAAACTATTTGAGGACATCGCCAACACGTCCCTCCAGCCAGGCCTTAAACGCTAGGTCGCGAATTACCTGTGCGGTCGCCAGTCATTTGTGGAATTTAGGGATAAGAGGTCGAAGCACCGTAGAGTGAAACAGGGAGTTCCCCAAGGTGGGGTGATATCTGTGGCACTGTTTAACCTCTACCTATCCTCCATTCCATCCCATCCAGACGACATAGAGATCGTATCATATGCGGACGATTGTGCGATCATGGCATCAGGACCCCACCCATCGTTGACATCTGCGATAGGATGAACATCTACCTCAACGAACTTGCCTCAAATCTCGCTGCAAGATATTTGAAGTTATCTGCCACATTGTTCACCACAAATACGCGAGGGTGAATACTGAGCTGACTGTGATGGTCGATGGAGAAATGATTCCGACCATCAAGTGTCCCAAAATACTTGGCGTCACATTTGTCAGCTCTTGCACATTCTCCCCACATGCCACAGAAATTTGCGATAGAGTCAAAAGTAGAAACAAGGTTCTCAAGTCACTTGCTGGCAGCACTTGGGGTGCAGACAAAGAAACCTTGTTGACCACGTACAAAGCAATTGGCCGGTCTGTGGTAAGTTATGCAGCGCCTGTGTGGTCTCGTCAGCTTTGTGACACGTAGTGTAATAATATTCAGATCTGTCAGAATGCCGCCCACCGAATTGCGACGGGCTGTCTCCTTAGTTCTCATGTGGACCATCTCCATCAAGAGACAAAGATCCTACCAGAGCGAAGACATAACTACATGCTGTCTAAGCAATACCTTTTGGGCTGTTATCGCAGAGACCATCCAAATCATCATCTTGTGGATAGATATCCACCGCCCAGAAGCCTTAAGGTACAAAAGCAACAACCCACTCGACTCAGACCCAGATCCCTGTGGACGCAGCCCATCTTAGTCGCAGAATTCCTGGGTCTTGACAATCAAGCAGACAAAAGTTAGAACACAACAAAAGATTTTTACTAGGTATACTCCTATACATAACATTCAACATATTTTGTTATGATTTTTTTCATAAATTTTCATTAACGAAAATAATTTAGTTTTTAGGAATTTCACACAGGAATGCACATTGAAAACAACATTCAAAAGTGTGCGTGTTTTTGAAGATCAATGTGGCTTGTCTACCATTGAATATACATACGTATGTTTTCTAGGTTCTTTTATTTTTGGTTTTCTTTTAGAATTAAAAACAAGTAAAAGCGTACTAAGTTCGGCCGGGCCAAATCTTATATACCCTCCACCATGGATCGCATTTGCCAAGTTCTTTCCTGGCATCTCTTCTTGGGCAAAACAGGATATAAGAAAAGATTTGCTCTGCTATTAGAGCGATATCAAGACATGGTTCGGTTTCGACCAAAATTAAATTATATGTTGGAGACTTGTGTAATATGTTAGCCAATTCGAATAACAATTGCGCCCTTTGGGGGCTCAAAAGGTAAAATAGAGAGATTGATTTATATCGGAGCTGTATCGGGCTATAGACCGATTCAGACCATAATAAACACGTATGTTGATGATCATGAGAGGATTCGTCGTACATAATTTCAGGCAAATCGGATAATAATTGTGATGTCTAGAGGCTCAAGAAGTCAAGATCCAAGATCGGTTTATATGGCAGCTATATTAGGTTATGGACCGATATAAACTATACTTGGCACAGTTGTTGGATATCATAACAAAACACGTCTTGCAAAATTTCATTTCAGATAAGATAAGATCGGATAAGAATTGCGCACTCTAGAGGCTCCAGAAGTCAAGACCCAAGATCGGTTTGTATGGCAGCTGTATCAGGTTATGGACCGATTTGAACCATACTTGGCACAGTGGTTAGATATAATAAAAAACACGTCGTGCAAAATTTAATTCCAATCGGATAAGAATTGCGCACTCTAGAGGCTCAAGAAGTCAAGACCCAAGATCGGTTTAAATGACAGCTATATCAAAAGATGAACCGATTTGGACCATACTCGGCACAGTTGTTGAATATCATAACAAAACAAGTCGTGCATAATTTCATTCCAATCGGATAAAACTGCGCACTCTAGAGGCTCAAGAAGTCAAGACCCAAGATCGGTTTATATGGCAGCCATATCAAAACATGGAACGATATGGCCCATTTACAATACCAACCGACCTACACTAATAAGAAGTATTTGTGCAAAATTTCAAGCGGCTAGCTTTACACCTTCGGAAGTTAGCGTGCTTTCGACAGACGGACGGACATGGCTAGATCAGCATAAAATGTCGCGACGATCAAGAATATATATACTTTATGGGGTTTTAGACGAATATTTCGAGTAGTTACAAACACAATGACGAAATTAGTATACCCCCCATGAGGGTATAAAAAAGACAGGCAAATTGTGTGTAAATGTATGAGTGTATGTCCGTTAGAAAAGTGTGGAATTTTTTGTTTTTTGTGTTTTTGTTTTTAGTCGTGTCGATCGGAAGCCGCTTGTTTTTTGTTTGGGTCATCATCAGATATCTTAAGAAGTGAGGGCTTCGAAGGTCGTACATTGGTAGGTTGTATTTACTTCGTAGAAATTTCGAAAGAAGAAGCATACCACACTAACCAATCCCGACACTATGGGACCCGAGTCTTCCCCAAAATTATTTTGTCTAAAAATATCGTAAAATGTTCTTTTATGACAATATTATTAATAATATTCTACAAAGAAAAATATAGCTCAGACCAGGGCCGCCAATAAATTATTTTTCTTAAAGACAAAATTGCAATGAAATACTTACTAAAAACATAATTTTAATAAATTTTTTTTTGAGAAAAAACTTTACCGTAAAATTTTCTAACGATAAAACTTCATTCCTAAAGATAAAATTTTTTCTAAAGACTAAATTTTAATATATTTTTTTAGACAAAATTTTTGTAAAGTACATGATTGGTTGAACCAATCTCAAGGCAGTTGAAACTAAATCTGCACAGTTGATATTCACTTTAAATAAAAACACATGTCCGCCAATAGTAATGAGTGGGATACAACTGCCACAACAAAACGATACCAAAACTGTAGGATTTCATCTAGATAGGATGCTAAAGTGGAAAAAGCATATAGAAACCAAAAGGAAATCACCCGCCATCTAATCAATCAAATTAAAAATTCTAAATGGATCCCATTCAAATCTCTCACTGGAAAACAAACCATTAATTTACAAATGTATAATAAAACCGATTTGGACTTACGGCATTGAATTATGGGGGAACAGCCTCTAACACAATTATAAAAATCATACAGAAATTTCAATCTAAAAACCTTCGAAAAATTACCAATACCATATTTCACAAACAAACGAATACACGAAGAGCTCAGCAAAAAACAGTTAAGGAGGAAGTAGTCTCCCATCTAGCATTGTATAGAGCAAGGCTTAATAGGCACCCAAACGCACTAGCATTAAATCTAATGTCCAACAAAGAAACTTTTAAACGGTTGAGAAGAACAGCCCCACCGGAGTTACTTTAAAGTATAAAATATAAGATATGTATAGATAACGTATGCTAAAGGAGAAAGTGGAGAAGTTTTCGTACCGCGATTTCAGGAACTTGAACTATTCTGCTTTAGATGAGAGGATTCAGGAAGTCGATTGGCATGAAATATATGGACTTATATCTGTTGATGATAAATTGAGCTTTCTTCAAGAAAACATTCTTCGTATCTATGATACAACAGTCCCTATTAAAACGAAAATGAAAAGATCAAACACTAAGCCTTGGTTTAATTCCACTATTAGAAATTTCATTAGAAATAGGGACCTAGCCTACTCTAGGTGGAAACGTTTTAAGACTCCTGAACTTCAGGAAGAATTTCGCACGGCCAGGAATAAGGTTAATAAAGTTATTAATGATGCAAAGTTACGATATTTTTCATCCAAATATTATTCGGCGTTAGACACGAGAAGCAAGTGGAAGGTTATAAATGATATCGGAGTTGGTAAATCCAAGGCGATTTCTACCTACCATGGAGATATCAACGAATTGAATAGATCTTTTGTTAATATTCCGACCTTGGATATAGACACCACTTTCTATCAAGTCACTAATAGGGTAGTGGACAACACACATGTTGACTGCAGTTTTGAGTTTAGATGTGTATCGCACGATGAAGTTATACATAGTCTTATGTCAGTGAAGTCTAATGCCATTGGTCTTGATGGTATTGACCCAAGATTTATTAAAATACTGATTCCTTACCTACTACCTTATTTTACTCATCTCTTTAACTCAATTCTAATCTCCAGTAGATATCCGAGTATCTGGAAACGATCAAAGATAATTCCTATCCCTAAATCCAATGGCGATTTTCGTCCGATTTCGATATTATGCTACCTCTCGAAAGTTTTCGAAAAGATTTTACATAGACAAATGTCTGAATATCTCCAAAGGGAATCGCTGTTATCTGATAGACAAACCGGGTTTCGAGCTCATTATAGTTGCGTTAGTGCATTAGTTGAAGTTTCGGAATCGATAAGGAGTAAAATTGATGATGGTAATGTTAGTTTTCTCGTCCTTCTTGACCATTCAAAGGCTTTCGACTCGGTTGATCATCGTAATCTATATATGAAGCTCAGAAGATTCTTCAAGTTCAGTGATACTTCTATAAAGCTTTTTCAATCGTATCTCAGTAATCGGCAGCAGTCAGTGTACGTAGGAGATGCCATATCAGAGTCAATAATAGTGCCCAAGGGGGTTCCCCAAGGCTCTATAATAGGTCCGCTTCTTTTTTCACTTTACGCAAACGATCTTCCAAGCCAGCTAGTCCACAGTCAGATCATCATGTATGCTGATGACGTTCAGTTGTTTCTTAGCGGTTCTGTTGATGATATTGGTGAATGCGTTACAAAACTCAACCAGGACCTTTCACGTGTTTATAACTGGGCCACAGCAAATGGTTTATTTCTGAATCCTCATAAATCGAAAATTATTGTTTTTCACAAGAGTAAAAGATTTACTCTACGAGACTTGGATGTCACTATAAATCGTCAGAAGATTGATATTGTGTCTAGTGCGAAGAATTTAGGTGTAATTTTTAATAGCTCATTGACTTGGTCTAATCATGTGAATGCTATAGCAGGGCAGACATATGCAAAGCTGCGTACACTGTGGATCACACACTCTTATACACCTATTGAGGTTCGGACTCTATTAGCGAAGATGTTTCTAATTCCTGGTTTGATCTATGGCTGTGAACTGTTTGCGAACTGCGATTCACTAAGCCAACGGAAATTGAATGTAGTTTTTAACAGCATTATTCGGTATGTCTATGGTGTAAGAAGAAATCAACATATTTCCACCATGGCGAATTCCCTTTATGGCTGTAGTTTTGACAATTTACTCAGAATCAGATCTCTACAATTCCTGCATAAGATCATTGTGACACAAACACCCAATTTCCTCTACGACAAATTAGTATTCGCCCGATCTAGAAGGGGTAGAAAACTTGTACCTTTTCGAAGAAGGAGTCTAGTATCTAAATGGCAATTTTATACGAGTACCATACGTCTTTGGAATACCATTCCCCACGAAATCCAAAACATCAGCAACGCGTCAGACTTTAAGAAAAGACTTTTTATTCTTCTTAGTAACTAATTATTCATAAATTGTTTTTCTCTCCTTTTAAACATTGTTAACTTCTTCCTCAAAGTGAAAACTATTTTAATTTATTATTTTTCTCAATAATTTGTATTTCCATCATTAATATTCAAAAATTTTTTTTTTTACATTTCTTTTATATTTCCTTAAAATTTTTATATTATTTTTATTATTATTTTTTTCAAAGGATATATGACTGTTCTTATAAGCCTGCACTATAATTATAAGATTTTTTATCTTGTTGTGTAGGTATTCATCAAATAAATAAATAAATAAATAAATAAAATAAAAGAATGTGTGAGTGGTCTTATCACTGGTTCTGAACCATAGATTTTGAAAACCCGAAAGTACTATTAAGAATAATGTTAATATCTAATATAGAAGTTCGGATTTCAACGAAAGGGGTGAGCTGCTTATTGAATATATTATAAGTTGCAATCTAGCGATTTGTAATAAAGGGATAAACAGACCTTTATTATCAGGAACAGGCAGGTGGTACTAGATATTACCTTTGTATCGAAAGATATAAGTGGAATAATATGCGACTGGGAAGTGTTGGATGACCACACCTTCTCTGATCATCGTTATATTAATTTTAGCCTTGCAGAAAATACTAGAGTAGTGGTCCCTCGGATAAACAGAAGAAAGGCGGATTGGAATAAATTACGGCATAAATTCTGCACCACTATCCCTTCTAGACTAGAAAAGGAAGTGGAAACTACGGAGGATATAGACATAGTTGTCAAGCGGATCACGAAGGCCCTGAATGACTCGATTGTGTAAGCATGCCCTAGTGCCAAGCCAAGGGGCAAACAGCGACCGCCATGGTGGATCCCAGAGCTGGTTGGTCTAAGGAAGGGCCGCAGAAAACTCTTCAACAGAGCAAAAGCCACAAGAGCACCACACGATTGGGACATCTATAAGGCTGAACTAAGAAAATATAAGGGCGAGTTTAAAAAGGTTCAGAAAAAATCCTGGGTAGAATTCTGCAGCTCCGTGGAGGATACATCTGAGGCCTCCAGGCTAAGAAAGATTCCGTCCTCGAGACCTATTACGGTGGGGTATATCCAGAAGTCAGAGAATGTATGAACAATGTCTGGTGAGGAAACACCTGAACTACTCGTTGATACACATTTTCCGGGAAATTCTCCAACGGACAACGTGGCGCCAAAAGAGGTTGTCACTGATATGCATTCGTCGGAGGCCATTAGGGAAATTGTGTCTGAGCCGGTTGAATTACAAGCTGTGTCTGATAGACTTGTTCCCTGGCTTAGGAAGATATACTCCGCTTGTATCAGAATGTCATATATACCTGTGGGATGGAGGGACACGAAGGTCATTTTCATTCCGAAAGCAAGAAGACCCTACCACACGTAGGCGAAAGATTTTCGTCCTATTAGTCTGTCGTCCTTTATACTGAAGACTTTTGAAAGGTTGATGGAAACATATCTTAGGGAAAAGATCCCTGGAGATTGCCTGCCGCGGCAGCAGCATTCATACAGTAAAGGCAAATTCACTGAAACAGCCCTTCACGACCTAGTTGCTAATATATAAAGGCTTCTCTCGCTGTCAAGGAATGTACAATGGTAGCATTTCTTGACATTGAAGGTGCTTTCAATAATGTAAAAACGACGTCAATCATGCAGGAGTTGGAGTTTCTAGGCATCAACTCTACCGTAAGAAAGGTTATTAATAAGTTACTAAAGATGCATTAGGCTTGGGATCTGTGTATCTAAAAAGATGGGTCAGTAGAGGAACTCTTCACGGAGGTGTACTGTCTCCTCTACTTTGGAATATAGGCATTAACAATATATTATTGTCTCTGGAAGAAAAAGGCGTAAAAGTGGTCGCATATGTTGATGACGTGGCAATTGCGGTTAGGTCTCTGGAAGAAAAAGGCGTAAAAGTGGTCGCATATGTTGATGACGTGGCAATTGCGGTTAGGGGAAAGTCCCAGCACTGTAAGAGATATACTTCTGGAAGCTCTACCTGCAACAGCGAAGTGGGTTGCCGAAAGTGGTCAAGGTATAAATCCATGCAAGACAGTAGAGGTTCTTTCCAGCAGGAGATACAAGTTGCCAACAGTGGCACCGGTCTCCTTTGGAGGAGGGAAGTACTATTTACAGAAAGCACAACATACCTGGGTGTTTTGCTGGACAGGAAACTGAACTTCAAATCCAACATTTGGAAAGGGCAAGAAAGGTCACACTTTAATCGGAAAACATGCTGACAGATTGAAGGTTGCCAGCAACGACTTTTGCAGAAGCTGTGAGGTCATTGAAGAAGAAGAGACTATAGAACACGTTCTGTGTGTGTGTCCCGCACTAGTAGTTAGAACAAGTTCCTCTTTAGGTTCTCATTTGATTGAGCAGCTGTCTGATTTAGCGGATGTGAACATTTGCAAGTTATTGGGCTTTTTAAAGCGATCTAGATGGTTCAACAGACTGCCACTTAAACCTAACCTATCTAATAAAGGTAAAATGCATTAATAACACAAAAAAAAGTTTTTGATTGTTTAATTTTTGAAGAAAATCAAAAATTCAAAAATTTGGATCTTTTTTTAAAAACAATTATTTCTCGGCTTTAAAATTGTGCTTCTGGGTCCTTTAAATTTATCATTTCATTTCTGATGTATTTAATTATAAAAAGTTATAACTAAATATTATAATTATTCTTCATTGTAATTAGAGTTTATCAGACTAACAAGCAAATTACGTTAATAATTAAGTCAAATTTTTTCTGCAGATAAAATTTTAATCAAATTAATAAAACTAAAATTAAGAGATAGTTCATACAGAATTTTTAAAAATCATATAGATATTCCTTTTGCAGAAATTTTTAAATGTTTGCCTTTGTTCTTAACGAAAATTTCGAAAACATTTTGTCTTTAAAAATATATATTAAAATATTTCTTTATAAACAACAAAAAATTTGAAGCAAAATCTAGTGTCGAAAAAGCCTTGAGCGCAAAAAAAAATTTATTGAGATAGGTCCTGAACTGGGCAAAAGTTTGTCTTTGTCATAGTGTTAAGTCCTTAGAAAAAATATCATTAAAACTAGTTTTTAAAAGAATTTACAAAAATTTTGTCTAAAAAAATATATTAAAATTTAGTCTTTAGAAAAAATTTTATCTTTAGGAATGAAGTTTTATCGTTAGAAAATTTTACGGTAAAGTTTTTTCTCAAAAAAAATTTATTAAAATTATGTTTTTAGTAAGTATTTCATTGCAATTTTGTCTTTAAGAAAAATAATTTATTGGCGGCCCTGGTCTGAGCTATATTTTTCTTTGTAGAATATTATTAATAATATTGTCATAAAAGAACATTTTACGATATTTTTAGACAAAATAATTTTGGGGAAGACTCGGGTCCCATAGTGTCGGGATTGGTTAGTGTGGTATGCTTCTTCTTTCGCAATTTCTACGAAGTAAATACAACCTACCAATGTACGACCTTCGAAGCCCTCACTTCTTAAGATATCTGATGATGACCCAAACAAAAAACAAGCGGCTTCCGATCGACACGACTAAAAACAAAATGGGAGCTGTATCGGGCTATAGACCGATTCAGACCATAATAAACACGTATGTTGATGATCATGAGAGGATTCGTCGTACATAATTTCAGGCAAATCGGATAATAATTGTGATGTCTACAGGCTCAAGAAGTCAAGATCCAAGATCGGTTTATATGGCAGCTATATTAGGTTATGGACCGATATAAACTATACTTGGCACAGTTGTTGGATATCATAACAAAACACGTCTTGCAAAATTTCATTTCAGATAAGATAAGATCGGATAAGAATTGCGCACTCTAGAGGCTCCAGAAGTCAAGACCCAAGATCGGTTTGTATGGCAGCTGTATCAGGTTATGGACCGATTTGAACCATACTTGGCACAGTGGTTAGATATAATAAAAAACACGTCGTGCAAAATTTAATTCCAATCGGATAAGAATTGCGCACTCTAGAGGCTCAAGAAGTCAAGACCCAAGATCGGTTTAAATGGCAGCTATATCAAAAGATGAACCGATTTGGACCATACTCGGCACAGTTGTTGAATATCATAACAAAACAAGTCGTGCATAATTTCATTCCAATCGGATAAAACTGCGCACTCTAGAGGCTCAAGAAGTCAAGACCCAAGATCGGTTTATATGGCAGCCATATCAAAACATGGAACGATATGGCCCATTTACAATACCAACCGACCTACACTAATAAGAAGTATTTGTGCAAAATTTCAAGCGGCTAGCTTTACACCTTCGGAAGTTAGCGTGCTTTCGACAGACGGACGGACGGACGGACATGGCTAGATCAGCATAAAATGTCGCGACGATCAAGAATATATATACTTTATGGGGTCTTAGACGAATATTTCGAGTAGTTACAAACACAATGACGAAATTAGTATACCCCCCATGAGGGTATAAAAAAGACAGGCAAATTGTGTGTAAATGTATGAGTGTATGTCCGTTAGAAAAGTGTGGAATTTTTTGTTTTTTGTGTTTTTGTTTTTAGTCGTGTCGATCGGAAGCCGCTTGTTTTTTGTTTGGGTCATCATCAGATATCTTAAGAAGTGAGGGCTTCGAAGGTCGTACATTGGTAGGTTGTATTTACTTCGTAGAAATTTCGAAAGAAGAAGCATACCACACTAACCAATCCCGACACTATGGGACCCGAGTCTTCCCCAAAATTATTTTGTCTAAAAATATCGTAAAATGTTCTTTTATGACAATATTATTAATAATATTCTACAAAGAAAAATATAGCTCAGACCAGGGCCGCCAATAAATTATTTTTCTTAAAGACAAAATTGCAATGAAATACTTACTAAAAACATAATTTTAATAAATTTTTTTTTGAGAAAAAACTTTACCGTAAAATTTTCTAACGATAAAACTTCATTCCTAAAGATAAAATTTTTTCTAAAGACTAAATTTTAATATATTTTTTTAGACAAAATTTTTGTAAATTCTTTTAAAAACTAGTTTTAATGATATTTTTTCTAAGGACTTAACACTATGACAAAGACAAACTTTTGCCCAGTTCAGGACCTATCTCAATAAATTTTTTTTTGCGCTCAAGGCTTTTTCGACACTAGATTTTGCTTCAAATTTTTTGTTGTTTATAAAGAAATATTTTAATATATATTTTTAAAGACAAAATGTTTTCGAAATTTTCGTTAAGAACAAAGGCAAACATTTAAAAATTTCTGCAAAAGGAATATCTATATGATTTTTAAAAATTCTGTATGAACTATCTCTTAATTTTAGTTTTATTAATTTGATTAAAATTTTATCTGCAGAAAAAATTTGACTTAATTATTAACGTAATTTGCTTGTTAGTCTGATAAACTCTAATTACAATGAAGAATAATTATAATATTTAGTTATAACTTTTTATAATTAAATACATCAGAAATGAAATGATAAATTTAAAGGACCCAGAAGCACAATTTTAAAGCCGAGAAATAATTGTTTTTAAAAAAAGATCCAAATTTTTGAATTTTTGATTTTCTTCAAAAATTAAACAATCAAAAACTTTTTTTTGTGTTATTAATGCATTTTACCTTTATTAGATAGGTTAGGTTTAAGTGGCAGTCTGTTGAACCATCTAGATCGCTTTAAAAAGCCCAATAACTTGCAAATGTTCACATCCGCTAAATCAGACAGCTGCTCAATCAAATGAGAACCTAAAGAGGAACTTGTTCTAACTACTAGTGCGGGACACACACACAGAACGTGTTCTATAGTCTCTTCTTCTTCAATGACCTCACAGCTTCTGCAAAAGTCGTTGCTGGCAACCTTCAATCTGTCAGCATATTTTCCGATTAAAGTGTGACCTTTCTTGCCCTTTCCAAATGTTGGATTTGAAGTTCAGTTTCCTGTCCAGCAAAACACCCAGGTATGTTGTGCTTTCTGTAAATAGTACTTCCCTCCTCCAAAGGAGACCGGTGCCACTGTTGGCAACTTGTATCTCCTGCTGGAAAGAACCTCTACTGTCTTGCATGGATTTATACCTTGACCACTTTCGGCAACCCACTTCGCTGTTGCAGGTAGAGCTTCCAGAAGTATATCTCTTACAGTGCTGGGACTTTCCCCTAACCGCAATTGCCACGTCATCAACATATGCGACCACTTTTACGCCTTTTTCTTCCAGAGACCTAACCGCAATTGCCACGTCATCAACATATGCGACCACTTTTACGCCTTTTTCTTCCAGAGACAATAATATATTGTTAATGCCTATATTCCAAAGTAGAGGAGACAGTACACCTCCGTGAAGAGTTCCTCTACTGACCCATCTTTTTAGATACACAGATCCCAAGCCTAATGCATCTTTAGTAAGTTATTAATAACCTTTCTTACGGTAGAGTTGATGCCTAGAAACTCCAACTCCTGCATGATTGACGTCGTTTTTACATTATTGAAAGCACCTTCAATGTCAAGAAATGCTACCATTGTACATTCCTTGACAGCGAGAGAAGCCTTTATATATTAGCAACTAGGTCGTGAAGGGCTGTTTCAGTGAATTTGCCTTTACTGTATGAATGCTGCTGCCGCGGCAGGCAATCTCCAGGGATCTTTTCCCTAAGATATGTTTCCATCAACCTTTCAAAAGTCTTCAGTATAAAGGACGACAGACTAATAGGACGAAAATCTTTCGCCTACGTGTGGTAGGGTCTTCTTGCTTTCGGAATGAAAATGACCTTCGTGTCCCTCCATCCCACAGGTATATATGACATTCTGATACAAGCGGAGTATATCTTCCTAAGCCAGGGAACAAGTCTATCAGACACAGCTTGTAATTCAACCGGCTCAGACACAATTTCCCTAATGGCCTCCGACGAATGCATATCAGTGACAACCTCTTTTGGCGCCACGTTGTCCGTTGGAGAATTTCCCGGAAAATGTGTATCAACGAGTAGTTCTGGTGTTTCCTCACCAGACATTGTTCATACATTCTCTGACTTCTGGATATACCCCACCGTAATAGGTCTCGAGGACGGAATCTTTCTTAGCCTGGAGGCCTCAGATGTATCCTCCACGGAGCTGCAGAATTCTACCCAGGATTTTTTCTGAACCTTTTTAAACTCGCCCTTATATTTTCTTAGTTCAGCCTTATAGATGTCCCAATCGTGTGGTGCTCTTGTGGCTTTTGCTCTGTTGAAGAGTTTTCTGCGGCCCTTCCTTAGACCAACCAGCTCTGGGATCCACCATGGCGGTCGCTGTTTGCCCCTTGGCTTGGCACTAGGGCATGCTTACACAATCGAGTCATTCAGGGCCTTCGTGATCCGCTTGACAACTATGTCTATATCCTCCGTAGTTTCCACTTCCTTTTCTAGTCTAGAAGGGATAGTGGTGCAGAATTTATGCCGTAATTTATTCCAATCCGCCTTTCTTCTGTTTATCCGAGGGACCACTACTCTAGTATTTTCTGCAAGGCTAAAATTAATATAACGATGATCAGAGAAGGTGTGGTCATCCAACACTTCCCAGTCGCATATTATTCCACTTATATCTTTCGATACAAAGGTAATATCTAGTACCTCCTGCCTGTTCCTGATAATAAAGGTCTGTTTATCCCTTTATTACAAATCGCTAGATTGCAACTTATAATATATTCAATAAGCAGCTCACCCCTTTCGTTGAAATCCGAACTTCTATATTAGATATTAACATTATTCTTAATAGTACTTTCGGGTTTTCAAAATCTATGGTTCAGAACCTGTGATAAAACCACTCACACATTCTTTAGCATACGTTATCTATACATATCTTATATTTTATACTTTAAAGTAACTCCGGTGGGGCTGTTCTTCTCAACCGTTTAAAAGTTTCTTTGTTGGACATTAGATTTAATGCTAGTGCGTTTGGGTGCCTATTAAGCCTTGCTCTATACAATGCTAGATGGGAGACTACTTCCTCCTTAACTGTTTTTTGCTGAGCTCTTCGTGTATTCGTTTGTTTGTGAAATATGGTATTGGTAATTTTTCGAAGGTTTTTAGATTGAAATTTCTGTATGATTTTTATAATTGTGTTAGAGGCTGTTCCCCCATAATTCAATGCCGTAAGTCCAAATCGGTTTTATTATACATTTGTAAATTAATGGTTTGTTTTCCAGTGAGAGATTTGAATGGGATCCATTTAGAAATTTTAATTTGATTGATTAGATGGCGGGTGATTTCCTTTTGGTTTCTATATGCTTTTTCCACTTTAGCATCCTATCTAAATGAAATCCTACAGTTTTGGTATCGTTTTGTTGTGGCAGTTGTATCCCACTCATTACTATTGGCGGACATGTGTTTTTATTTAAAGTGAATATCAACTGTGCAGATTTAGTTTCAACTGCCTTGAGATTGGTTCAACCAATCATGTAGTTCATTAACATATTTTTGCAAAATATCGCTGGCACGTTTAGGGTCTTCGTTGACTGACAATACTGCTGTGTCATCTGCAAACGTTCCGATAAGTATTGCTTCGGATTGAGGAAGGTCACTTGTATACAATAATTACAGTTTTGGTTCCATGACACTACCTTGTGGTACGCCTGCCGTCGAGATGTATAAGTCACTCATTTCATCATTTTGTAGAATGACCTTTCTAGTGCCAAACTTTATCAAATGCCTGAGAAATGTCAAGAAATGCTGCAGTATAATACTGTTTCTTTTCATAGGCTTCGTTAATTGTTGTTTCTACCAAGCGATGAACCTGCTCGATGGTACCATGTTGTTTTCTGAACCCAAATTGATGACTTGGTATTAGGTAGTTTTTTTCTATTATTGACATGTCTTTTTAAAAATGCATATATTTAGAAATTTCCTGTAGCAAGCTTAAGGTCGATACGATTTTAGTTGGTTGCCAGATTTCTGAATCGTTTTTATTTGTGCAACTTTTCATTGAGGATGTATAAAGCAAAGTAATAAACATGCATTGAAGATGTAAGTCATAAGTGATGTGGCTTCATTCGGCAATTCCTTTAAGATTTTTGGTTTCGACTTCGGTCTTTTGGTTTCGCTTATAACTTCAGCCTTTGTAGCTTTTTTATCGGTAGCTCGAATTTCATTATAAAAAATTGCGTATTGAGTCAGGAACGTTTGAAGATCAATTTGGAGCTAGTACATTCTTCAGATGGAATGCAGATGCTTGTGCCTTATCTAGATTGTTTTTTGTCCAAGTGGTATCTCCTTTTCTAATTGGATGATTAGTTTTACTTTGCTGGCTTAGTTTTTTTGTCATCTTCCGTAAGGAGTGTTCTAAAGTTTTTGTTGCACTCAAATTTTTAATTTCTGATTCGTTCCTATTATATTTTTTTTTGCAAGAGTTTCCGGAGTTAAGCTGTTGCCTCATTTAGTTTGCTTTTGTCGACAGGGGATTTAGTCCTCTGCCATTGTATTTTAGGTTTTCGTTTGATGGATATTTTTTCTTTGGATTTCAGAAGAGCATTTAGATGGCTGTTTTATAATTTGCTGGGGGTCCAATTCCATGATGCTTTTTGGATTGGAGAAACTAAATGTTTCACAGCTTCCGCAATGTCACATGCCGTATTTTTATTGAGATTAATTTTTATTTGATCTCTAAAGTAAAGGCAATTTGTTTTTTTTTTTTTTTTTGTTGTGCAGTCTACAAGGTTGTCCCCGTCGAATGGCTCCAGAGTTAGTGTCATTATAAATGGAGAATGATCTGAAGATAGATCATAGCATGTTTCGCATTTGAAGGTTCCTGATGATATCCCTTTCGAAATACCAAACTCTATGAGGTCTGGGATTTTGTTAATATCTGACGGTCAGTATGTTGGAGTATTAGGAGGTATTGTTTTCAAATTCATTTCGCTGATAGCTCAGTGTAATTGTCTGCCTTTTGGTGTTGTGAGACGAGAGCCCCATGCAGTGTGTTAACATTCTAATCTCCACATGCTATTAACTTATTTCCTAGTGTATTAAAAAATTTAACTTATCTATCTTTTTTAATGTTGTGTTTTGGTAGACTGTAAATTGAGGAAACTAGTAATGAACCTTTTCAGGCTTCAACGACTACATTTGTTGTTTGGATTTCTTCGCCACAAAAAATTTGGATTTCTTCACCATAAAAAATTTTTTAGTGAAGTGTGTCTCCGAAATGTCTACATTATTAATTTTAAAGAATTCTTTAATTTCTAGAATATATTGGGCCAATCCATTGGCATTCCAGAAGACAATTTTTAGATTTTTTCTCATGTTAAGTGAGTAAGTTTATGGGTTGTGTTCACAAGAAGATTATTTATTTGATATCAATAATTTCAGTGTTATTTGGAATCGGCGCTTGTGTGATTTGATTTGCTAGTTGTTGCTGGGATTGGTTACTATCATTTTCAACTGGTTGTTGAGGATTTGATATGATGTGTGAGTAAGTATTATTCAATCTAGTCTGTGAGGCATTTGAGGTAGAAGGAACTTGGCTTTTTCATGAATTGAGGTTTTTCTTGGAGGAGCGAAGTATTGGTCAAAGACTTTTTGTGTATTGAGCACCCTTTATCATTGGCAGGGTGATTTCCAGAACACAGTGCGCATTTAACTTTATATGCCCAGTTTTTTTGGGAACATGATCTTGATTCTTGTGCTACGGCACATTTTTTACAATATGATCTGGTGTGACCCATAGCGAAACAACTAAAGATGGTCTCATTTGTAGAACAACCACAAATCATATGGTTCAATCCGCCATCTTGTCATCAAACTCATCGACGTTTTGCCAACATACCCAAAAAAATTTGTGTGCGACATAAGCTGAGAATGTGGGAAAAAGAAGATAACAACAAAGAGAAAGCAAACAAAAATCTGTCATCTTAATATCGTCAAACACGGCCGGTTGTTAACAGCTGTTCCCATTAACACCTTTTTAAATCCGCCTTGGGTGTGTCCATACTGTTAACAGTTATAACATTGAGGAACAACTTTTTTAGGCGAGGAAATTCGAATTCAACTATACAGAATATGTTTGGTTTAGTGTTAAATTCGATTTCAAAAAGAAAAAGTAGCTTCTTTGTAAGTCGTGATTTTTCTATTCCAAATGTTTTTCACTTCGTGGTTTAGTTTGAGTAGTTCATTCTTGAGATCCTGAATATCGACAGAGGCATGCATGTGTTTGAGAATAACTTTGAAACCTCGTTCGGTTTTTGGCGTGTTTATAAAAATTGGTTATCCTTTTTTCCAAATCTTTAATAATAGTTGTTAGCTCCCATAACTTTCTGGCATGATTTTTACTTTTTATAAAGTACAGATTCATTTAGTAACAACAGTAGTGGTCAACTGTTCGTGACATTATCTATAAATATAGGTAGAGGTTTTGGTTGATTTTGATTACGTTGTTATTGGAGTTTGTGCCATCGTCATTGGCCAGTGCTTCAAATTTGTTTGACAATGACGCACCATTATTGTTTAAGTTTTTTCATTGGAGCGTTATGGACTGTTTTTTTCCGTTTGTCCTTTATGTCATTCTTGGTTTGGGGTTTTTCCAGTGTTATTTTCTTCATTAGGTCTGCTTCTTGAATGAGTTCTTCTTCACCTATTTCGAAAGAGTTTACATGTTTACCAATTTGTGTTTTTAGAACATCGGCGTCCAGTTTTAGTTGAAAGTATAACCTTTTATATTTTAAGTTCGGCTTTAACCTTTTTGGAGTTTAGTTACTCTTTACAGTAGCCGTTGAGTGGAGCGGTCGTGTTTTCATATATATATATATATATATATATATATATGTTAACATCAAAGATGTTTGCTGGGATGTCAGCCAAACAAAAAATTCTTTATATTGGATTTCGATACCAAAAAATTGCTGATTCTATTGATTAATTCATTGACCGCTGTCAGTCAACATTGTCCGCCTGCAACAACAAACAGTGAACCATCATGATTTGTAAGCAACAATATGAAATGGTAATGGTAATGAAATGTAAGCATTTCTACAGCTAACGCAAGGGTCAACAATCCGTATCCACCAGTACCGCAGATCAACAGCAAACACAGCAAAGCGGGTAACCTGACACCTCATGACGACAACAATAACAAAATCGTCAATCAGCAAGAAACCAATAGCAGCACCAGCAACAGCACCAACCAACAGCAGCAGCGCCAACAGCAGCACCAACCAACTTCAACCTAAGTTTAAGATTTTTGATTCAGTTCTGTAAAAGCACTCAAATTAATAAAAACAGAAATGTAGTAACTGTTAACTGGCGCCCAACAATCCATCAACGCACCCGGAGGCTGTGACCAAGGACCAAAAAAACACCCTAGAAGACCACAGAGGCTGTAGCTACAACTACCGGCTCAACACACGTCAACAAGTAAGCGGACGATTCTCCAAGTAGATTTAACGAAAGGACAACGAAATCGCCTCTATGGACGTATGGAAAATCTTTATAGGGATACATTTGTAAGTAGGCAGTGAACAAAAAAAAAAAAATTTGTGAATCGTAGATTTAATAATTAAGAAGAATTTAAGTACAAAAGTGAAAAAAATGTGAAAACTCTGGTAGAGAAAAAAATTTTGGTGAATAATTAAAGAATTTAAAAATTGTAACTTCAGGAAGTAGAAAAATCAATAGAATTAAGAAAAGTTGGAAAAAGTTAGATTTAATAATTAAGAAGAATTTAAGTACGAAAGTGAAAAAAATGTGAAAACTCTGGTAGAGAAAAAAATTTTGGTGAATAATTAAAGAATTTAAAAATTGTAACTTCAGGAAATAGAAAAATCAATAGAATTAAGAAAAGTTGGAAAAAGTTAGATTTAATAATTAAGAAGAATTTAAGTACGAAAGTGAAAAAAAATGTGAAAACTCTGGTAGAGAAAAAAATTTTGGTGAATAATTAAAGAATTTAAAAATTGTAACTTCAGGAAATAGAAAAATCAATAGAATTAAGAAAACTTGGAAATGGATCGCCGGAAATCCAGATCACGACGATTTCGAGATAATAGAGCAAAAAATTAACAATGTTTTGTCAAGCAATAATAGGCAGGTTGTAATAAATAATCTGTCTCTAAAAAAAATAGATGAACTCACAGAAAATACCAACAAAATTATAAAAATTGTAAAAACCAATGAAAATTTTATAACCATGCTCAAAATGAAAATTGACCTTTTAAAGGAAGAAATTGTTAATGTAAATTATGCCATTCACTGGGCAAAGTCCGGCATAATAAATTCATTTGTATTGTCGAACACTGAAGTGAATATTGCAAAAGAGCTTTTCGAGAAAGATTCAATTCCCTTTGTAAACATAGAAGAAATATTCGAATTCTCTGAAGTAAAAATTGCATCAAATGAAAAATCACTTATTTATATCGTCAATGTACCGACTACGAATTTAGATTCCTGCAGTAAACTCTTGATTAAACCCACTAAGAGTGGGGATCTTATTAATAAAATTGATTATAATGAAATACTAGTTTGTAAAAATGAATCCTATGGGATCCTTAAACCATGTAAATCTTTCAATAATCTGACTGTTTGTAATTTAAATAATGTCAAAAGAATAGAAAAAGAAAATTGTTTGTTAAATCTTTTAAAAAGCGTAGAAGCAAACTGTACTTTATTGAGACATAGCACCACCCCTACAGTAGAGGAAGTCTTGCCTGGGATGATTCTACTAAATCAATTCGATGGTACCATTCTCATCAACGACGAGCAGTACAATCTTACGGGAACCTTCATAATCAAGTTTCAAAACGCTTCCATAACAATTGACAACGAGACATACAACTATTTCCAAACAACGTATGCCGAACCATTACCTGCAATCCTACAACCTAGATCTCCTGGATCAAAAATAGAAGAAGTAACCACTTTGGAATTTGTAAAAAGGATCCATCTAAACAATACAAAAGCGATAGAACTGTTGAACATTAAAAACAAATGGAGTGCGGCCGTGCATTTACTCACAATAGCTGCAGCTCTCATTCTGGTATTGTTCTTGATAAGAAGAAAGCAGCGCCCATTGATTGAAACCGTTAATCTAGCACCTCCCAATCAACTATCAGTTCCGACATCGAATTCAACAAACTTTCCAAGAGACGTACCAAGATTATCTCAGATACCTTACTTCTAACGGTATTACGATCGAGGACGCTCGTAACTAAGAGGGGAGGTGTTAACATCAAAGATGTTTGCTGGGATGTCAGCCAAACAAAAAATTCTTTATATTGGATTTCGATACCAAAAAATTGCTGATTCTATTGATTAATTCATTGACCGCTGTCAGTCAACATTGTCCGCCTGCAACAACAAACAGTGAACCATCATGATTTGTAAGCAACAATATGAAATGGTAATGGTAATGAAATGTAAGCATTTCTACAGCTAACGCAAGGGTCAACAATCCGTATCCACCAGTACCGCAGATCAACAGCAAACACAGCAAAGCGGGTAACCTGACACCTCATGACGACAACAATAACAAAATCGTCAATCAGCAAGAAACCAATAGCAGCACCAGCAACAGCACCAACCAACAGCAGCAGCGCCAACAGCAGCACCAACCAACTTCAACCTAAGTTTAAGATTTTTGATTCAGTTCTGTAAAAGCACTCAAATTAATAAAAACAGAAATGTAGTAACTGTTAACTTATATATATATATATATATATATATATATATATATATATATATATATACATATATATATTGATGTAGTTTAGTCCAGCTCCTGAATTAAGGCAATATCAATCTTGCCCTTACGGATTTTCTCCATCAGAGCGTGAGTAACAGTCTTGCTCCGGTGGAGGTTTATCTGGATTAACTCAATCATTGGTGCTCCAGTAAATGGGCATCTTGGGAGTAGATTTTGATTTCATCGTATGCTTTTTGTTCTTTTGACTGCATTGACTTTCCTGTCACCGCACTGCCTGATGTTAACTTTTTAAGTTCTTTGCCTTTCCTGGTCTTCCGAATCTTTATAAAGTCTGTGACGGTTCCATCGTCTGGTTCCTATTCGTTTTGCTATATTTAGTTTCCAGTCCCTGTACTGCCTGATGTTTCAATACTAGGATCGTTGGCTATCTTAGTCTTCCAAATGCGCTTCTTTGTTAGGCTGCATTAAAACTCCTGCCGCTGCTCTACCTGAAATTTTAATATAAGAATCTTTATCCGTCCTAGTTTTCCGAATTTTGTAGTAGGCGATAGTTCCGTCGTCGGGTCCCTGCTTGTTAGGCTGTCTTGGGTCTATCGCTCAGCTCTGCCTGTTGTTTTAGTATTAGGATCTTTGCTTAACCTTGTGTTTCCAATATTTAGAGAGACGGTTATTGTCTCGTGGTGGTATTGAGTCAACTGCAATTGCAAGGCCTGACGTCTCAATATGAGGATTTCTGCCTATCCTAGTCTTCCCAATGTTGAAAAAGACAGACTTGCTTTCGTAGTGCGTCATGCCTTTAGTCTTAGCCAAACATTATGAATGTCAACCATAATGAGAGTTTATTCTTCCTTCTCCTCCCTGTGGAAGACCTCCCACTTCTCTGCGACCAAACCTTGGTTTTGCTTGCCCAAGTATCCCAACATGCGTTCCGTCACAAATTTACCGTCCCACCCCTTGATGAAGACCGTCGCCTTTGTGAGCTGGTTGTTGTCCACCTTTTTCATTAGGTCGAGCTTTGCGATCTCCCGGGGAGCATGGATACCTCTGACGAGCTGTTTGACGGTATCAATACGTTCCGCCGGCGCAAAACGCAGCGTAAATATGTCCCGCCTATATTCGCAGCTCATCATTTGCGAGTTCCCTCTGCAGAGTTCCACACATGATCGAAAATCCGCTCGTTTACCAGATCCTCCACTTGGTCCAATGATATTGATGACTTCATAAGTGAGCTCATCTCTGTTGTGCTTGCTTGCCACTCTGGCGTAAGAGAGCGGCTCCGTGATGACTGTGGCCTCCTTTTGGAAGTCACGGTCCTCCATGAAGACTCAGGCCGTGCGCGCTCCCTTCGTTCCTGTTCCGACTTTGTCTACCTCCACAGGACACTGTCTGGAGTCTCCATTGCGGAATGGCTGGCTTGTTTTCCCAGAGTACTTGAAAGCAGTCTTATGCTCTTCGGGATATCTGATTCTCTTTCCAGCTTCCGAAGAAGTGCTTGGAATGTCAGTTCTATCATTTCAGCATCCTGCACTTTCGCCCGACTGCGCTGCCCGTACATACTCCTCTGTCTCATTCGTTGTACCCCGGATCGCTTTCTCGGTCTGCTTGTGAGCTCAGCAAAGCCATCCACCACTTCTGCCGTCAACCCGCTGCTCTCATCTCTTGATTCAGTTGCGATGACTGTTATATTGACACTGTCAAGGCACACACACCTATAGGAGGAAGGAACAACCTGCGGTCTAACGACACCACCACATCTGTGTTATCTTTGGAGTCTACTCCTAAGAAAGCTTTAAAATTGTTCGTAATAGGTGGTACCTATTCCGAGATACAGATATTTTTCTTTGAGAGACGAAATGAAAACACGACCGCTCCACTCAACGGCTACTGTAAAGAGTAACTAAACTCCAAAAAGGTTAAAGCCGAACTTACAATAAATATATATATATATATATATATATATATATATATATATATATATATATATATATATATATATATATATATATATATATATATATATATATATATATATATATATATATATATATATATATATATATATATATATATATATATATATATATATATATATATATATAGGAGTAGCGTGACTGACTGATTGCTGATTGATTACAGACCATCCCAAATGGGAAAATTTTGTGCAAATGTTGGTGTTGGGTCATAGGCACGAGATGAGGCTGGATTTGGTGATATTCGTACGTTCAGGTACAAATAAGTACGAAATGGTACGTATTTGCGTTTTGTGAACGAAAAGGTCTAAAATTATGTTCGTAGGCTCAAATTAAAGAGCGTCTCGAAGAAATAAGGTTTGGTAACATACATTTTGGAAAATCGTACTGGAAGTGGGAGAAATAGTACGTTTAGTATCGCAATTGGTACTGAATAGTCGGCCCTTCTGGATAGCCGGTTCGGATCCTTACGCCTTTGAAGTATTATAACATCGTCTGTATGGCAGACGGGTTCAAATCCCTCCTCAGTCAAAGACCGGGTTCACCCGGTACTGGTCTAAGGATTGGATCAGTGTGTCGGTTCGCACATTGTTAAATGCCCTCTCAATGTCAATGCATACCGCCAGTGTACATGTGTTGGCATCGAAGGATTCTTCTATTTAATGCACAAACTCGTGCAGGGCAGTCTCCACCGACCTTCCCTTGACATAGACATTCTGTTTGTATGTGAGCAGTTCGCTGGATGTCCTACTCTTTATCATGGTTTCCACAATACGATCCATGGTTTTCACAATACGTTCCATGGTTTTATAACTTGCATAACTTTCTTCGCCAGGCTTGGGTATAAGTACGTCCATTGGCTCCTGCCTGGCTTTCGGAGCACGCTGTGAATATATTGGCTAGGTGGGGCGCCAGATAGTAACGCCGGAAATATTTTATCAGGTCCGGGTGACTCAAATGGCTTTAAGATCCTCAAGGCTTCGTTGACCATAAATTTCGTGATGATAAGCCTTTGATTAACATCTTTCTTCCAAGATTCTGGTGTCTCCGTGAGTCCCATTGTAAATCTGGAAAATGCGTTTTCATCAAAAGCCTCTACATATCCTCCGTTGTCTCTTTTCTAACTCCCATGTCGCTTACTATCGTTTGAGTTTGGACATGGCATTGTGAGAGAAAACTTTTCGTCTTGGCGGCGTCATTAAAGCTGTTAACCTGGCCGCAGAAAAGCTTCCAAGAGGCACGCTTTGCAGCTCTGGTAATTTTATTGTATTTCTTGAGCCGTGTGTAGGTTTTCTTCTTGAGCTGATTTCTTTCCCGAAGAGTACAACTATTTTCGAAGGACCTCACCCGACGAAGGATCCTGTTGGCATTTTCGTCAATGTCTTCTATGCTTGGACAATCTTAATTATCTTGCCCAAGTCTTCTTCTGAGTAGTCTTTCGAATTTTGTCCAGTTGGTTTTCAACTTAAGCTTATCGGATTCGGCGCTGGTCGTGCTATTCTAAAGCAAATGTAGCGATGATCAGAGAAAGAGTGTTCCATGGAGACCCTCCAATCCTGAACCTCATCAATTAGATTTGCCGAACATATCGTCACATCTTATACCTCCTCTCTAATTCTATTATCAAATGTCGATAGTATTCAAGAACTCTGCCAGGGCTAGGCCCCGATCATGAATGTTGGTACTACCCCACGAAATGTGGTGGGGTACCTCATTTTTTGTCTGTTTTGCCTACCTCACCAACCGTTGCAGCTCCGACGTGGGTGGCGGTGTCGGATAGTCGTAAGGCAGATAAAGTGATGCCATGTATGTTCCACCATCTCAGCACTGTTGCATCCGACGTTGACATCTTTGGGGAAAAATATATAATGTAAATTTTTATGACAAACTAGCATCCCTGTGGTCCGCTTATTTTTTAAATTTAGCTAGAGTTCTGCATGTAGGAATGTAGGAACTCAGTTACAATATAGCAACCTTAATTGGGTGGCTATAAAAGTTTTTGGAACTTTGTATATTTTTGTATATACTTGGTATAGGGCGCATTGAAAGAGGTAAAATTTGAAATTTTACTAAAATAACATCTGTTACAAACAGATAACGATGAAAAGAAAAAATGAAAAGTGGTAAAGAGAGAAAACGTATGATTAGTACCGCAATTGGTAATATTTGGTAGTTTTTTTTACAGATGGAGCTAGAGGTCTGAAATTTGGCATGTAGGTAAAACTAGGAAATATATGAGTGACTAAATGATCCGTTCAAATTTCGTACATTTGGTGCCATTTGATACTTTCTGTTCAAGTGGAGCAAGAAGTCTAAAATTTGGCATGTGGGTAAAATTTAAAAACATCTAAAGGCCGACTAAATGACTTTTTCACAATTCGAACAGTTTGGTACCAAAATTGGTACTTTCTTTATAGTTGGAGCTAGAGGTCCGAAATTTGGTATGTAGGTACAACTTGGAAATAAATGATGGATGACTAAATGATCTATTCAAATTTCGTTAATTTTGGGAGCGTAATTGGTACGATTTGGTAGTTTTTTTACAGGTGGAGTGAAAGGTCTGAAATTTGGCATGTTGGTACAAATAGGAAATATATGATGAGTGACTAAATGATCTACGCAAAATTCGTACATTTTGGTACTTTCTGTTCAGATGGAGCAAGAAGTCTGAAATTTGGAATGCAGGTAGAACTTAAAAATATATAAAGGCCGACTAAATGATTTCTTCACAATTCAAACAGTTTAGTACCAAAATTGGTACTATTTGATACTTTCTTTATAGTTGGAGTCAGAGGTCCGGTCAGATGTACAAATAGGAAAAATATGATGGGTGCCTATGATCTTTCTACAATTCGTACATTTTGGTACCCATATCGGAATTATTTGGTACTTTCCGTGCATATGGAGCTAGGGGACTGAAATTTGGGATGTAGGTAGAACTTAAAATTCAAAATTCTTAAATTTTGGTACCAAAATTGGTAATATTTGGTACTTTGTTTGTAGATGGAACTAGACAAATGGAATTTGTGATGCAGGTACAACTAAGAAATAAATGATGGATAACTTAATGATCTATTCAAAGTTCGTACATTTTGGTACAAAAATTGATAAAATTTTGTACTTTCTGTCCAGAAGGTTTTTGAGGTCTGAAATTTGACACGTAGATACAACTAAGAAATATATGACGGGTGGCTAATTGATCTATTCACCATTCGCACATTTTGGTACAAAATTGGTACCACTTGTTAATTTCTTCATAGATGAGGATAGAGGTCTGAAATTTAGCATGTAGATACAAGAAGGAAATAAACAATGGGTCAATGAACTATTTATCCAAAATTCGTACATTTTGGTACCAAAAAGTGCAAAATGGGTACTAAAACATACAAAATAGTATTATCTTTGCCAACTGAGCTAAAGCGCTCAAAATTAGGGCTTATTTCTACCTTAACAATATATATTGGGCGACATAATGTTTTTTTCGATGTGATATTATTGCTGGTACTATTTGGTACATTATTTACAGAAGGGGACCGATTTTTGAAATTTTATACGCAATTATTAAAATATTTCATAATCTTATAAACTGAGTGACTACCTATGCTTTTGGAAGTCCTACACTAAAAAGGGAGTATAAAACGGGGTTAGCGAAGCGGACCACAGGGATGCTAGTTTGTCATAAAAATTTATATTATATATTTTTCCCCAAAGATGTCAACGTCGGATGCAACAGTGCTGAGATGGTGGAACATACATGGCATCACTTTATCTGCCTTACGACTATCCGACACCGCCACCCACGTCGGAGCTGCAACGGTTGGTGAGGTAGGCAAAACAGACAGAAAATGAGGTACCCCACCACATTTCGTGGGGTAGTACCAACATTCATGATCGGGGCCTAGCCCTGGCAGAGTTCTTGAATACTATCGACATTTGATAATAGAATTAGAGAGGAGGTATAAGATGTGACGATATGTTCAGCAAATCTAATCGATGAGGTTCAGGATTGGAGGGTCTCCATGGAACACTCTTTCTCTGATCATCGCTACATTTGCTTTAGAATAGCACGACCAGCGCCGAATCCGATAAGCTTAAGTTGAAAACCAACTGGACAAAATTCGAAAGACTACTCAGAAGAAGACTTGGGCAAGATAATTAAGATTGTCCAAGCATAGAAGACATTGACGAAAATACCAACAGGATCCTTCGTCGGGTGAGGTCCTTCGAAAATAGTTGTCCTCTTCGGGAAAGAAATCAGCTCAAGAAGAAAACCTACACACGGCTCAAGAAATACAATAAAATTACCAGAGCTGCAAAGCGTGCCTCTTGGAAGCTTTTCTGCGGCCAGGTTAACAGCTTTAATGATGCCGCCAAGACGAAAAGTTTTCTCTCACAATGCCATGTCCAAACTGAAACGATAGTAAGCCACATGGGAGTTAGAAAAGAGACAACGGAGGATATGTTGAGGCTTTTGATGAAAACGCATTTTCCAGATTTACAATGGGACTCACGGAGACACCAGAATCTTGGAAGAAAGATGTTGATCAAAGGCTTATCATAACAAAATTTATGGTCAACGAAGCCTTGAGGATCTTAAAGCCATTTGAGTCACCCGGACCTGATGAAATATTTCCGACGTTACTATCTGGCGCCCCACCTAGCCAATATATTCACAGCGTGCTCCGAAAGCCAGGCAGGAGCCAATGGTCGTACTTATACCCAAGCCTGGCAAGAAAAGTTATGCAAGTTAAAACCATGGAACGTATTGTGCAAACCATGATAAAGAGTAGGACATCCAGCGAACTGCTCAAATAGAAACAGAATGTCTATATGAAGGGAAGGTCGGTGGAGACTGCCCTGCACGAGGTTGTGCATTAAATAGAAGAATCCTTCGATGCCAACACATGTACACTGGCGGTATGCATTGACATTGAGAGGGCATTTAACAATGTGCGAACCGACACACTGATCCAATCCTTAGACCAGTACCGGGTGAACCCGGTCTTTAGAGACTGGATAAACCATATGCTAAGGAAAAGGTAGATAAATTGTGCGTCCCATGACATAAATATTAGGGAGAGGGTGACACATGGCACGCCACAAGGGGGCATTTTATCACCACTTCCATGGGCGACCACCATAAATGACCTATTACGGATGTTGACTGAGGAGGGATTTGAACCCGTCTGTCATGCAGACGATGTTATAATACTTCTAAGGCGTAAGGATCCGAACTGGCTATCCAGAAGGGCCGAAAGGGTCTTGCATATAGCGTATGATTGGGCTAGACTTAGAGGTCTCAATGTTAACCCAGAGAAGACTGAAATATGCATATTTACGAGGAAGACGAAGGTAGGTCACTTTAACGTACCACCTTTCCTCAATAAAATAATTTCGATATCTAACAGGGTCAAAAACTTAGGTGTGATCTTGGACAGGAAACTGGATTGGAAGTGTCACATTTAGGAGCGTACTGAGAAGGCTCACATATATTGGGCACTATGTAGACGGGCCGTAGGGTCGAAATGGGCCTGAATTTGAGGATAGTCCAATGGCTCTACAGAAGCGTGATTAGCGAGGCATTGGCAGGCACTGCTGCCAGCGGCACAGTCTTGGATTGGCATGTTGAATATCATGTTACACGGATGGATCAAAGCTAGAGGTCAGAGTGGGCCCGGGTGTCTACACTGAAAACCCAAGGTCTGAGATCTGTTTTAGACTCCCTGGCCATAATACGGTCCCGCAGGCGGAGATCCGGGCTATCACGAAATGCGTGAGGTGGTGTGGTGTTAACGCGAGGACGTCGAGTGTGAACATCTTTACCGACTGTAAAATTGCCACATGGGCAATAACAACCAGGACGCTAATATCACGAACAGTTTTGGAATGTAAGAAGGAGATTAATGGCTTCTCTGACGACGGTCGGTAGGACGGCGAAAATACTATGGGGGATCCAGGTCGTGAGAAGACGAGACTATTACTGAAAGGAAGTAAGACGGAGTATCATGTATGTAAAATCGGTTCAGCAAGTGATAGCATGTCCTATTAGTCAACAGACTTTTTCCACAAAAGTTGTGATGGTTAAGTCACTTCGGTTAATATTTTATGAACATCGTCTTTGGTAACGCAAAACTTCTTTTAAGCCCAAGAAATCTTTGTTTACAACAAAATACGGTTTGTTACAGGAAATGATGATTCTTTTGGTTTGTTTGTATGTTGTGTTTCTACTATTTGGCAGAAAGTGTAGCAAACAAACTCATTTTTGGTTTTTTGTCATTGGGTGAAGGTCAGTTTGCATTGGGTGGTTCGCTATCGTGTGTGGATATAAACTCGGAAAGCGACAATATTTCAAATTTTTCTTTAGGTGGAAAAAATGCTCGTATTTACAATGCCACTAAAAATTAAATCTAGTTGCCGATGAGTGGAGCGTACGTGTTTTCATTTCGCTCCTCAATGAAAAATATCCATAACTCGGAATAGGTAGCACCTATTACGAAAAATTTTAAAGCCCTTTTGTAGCAGGCTAAGAATGAACTCCAAAAATCCGACTGCTGCGGAAGTGGTGTCAGACCGTATCATGTTGGCCTCCTCTCCCATAGGTCAGGATGGCTTGACACCTTTAGTCGAGAGCAATGCTTCAAGCTAGACGTCAGACTAATTGCTGAGCTCACAAGCAAATCGGAAGCGATCCGGGGCACGACGAAGGAGATAGAGGAGTGTGAACCGGCAGCGCATTCGGGCGAAAGTGCATGATGCTGGAATGGATAGAACTGGCATTCCAAGCACATCTACGGAAGCTGGGAGAGAATCAGATCTCCCAAAGCAGCCCTCCCGCAAAGGAGACTCCAGACAGTGTCCTGCGAAGTTAGACAAAGTCGGCACAGGAACGAAGGAAGCGCGCACGATCCCTAAGTCTTCATGGAGGACTGTGACTTCCAAAAGCCCTCTTAGGCCAGTGCCAAGGAAGCACAACAGAGATGAGATGATTAATGCAGTCATTGATATCGGCTGTGTATCCGGTAGGATTTCACCATATCGTCTGTCCAAGGTGAGACATTTGGTGTACGAACGCATGTTTTGAACATGTTGAAGGGGGTCCATCTTAACGCCGCGCTTTACGTCAGCGTAACGTATTGATACCGTCAAAAAGCTCTTTGGAAATATCCACACTCCCTAGGGCGCAAAGCTCGGCCTTGTGAGAAAGATGGACATCCCACAGCTCACAAAGGTGACGGTCTTCATCAAGGATGTGGACGACGTGACGGATCGCATGATGGAAGTCTTAAACAAGCAAATTCAAGATTTGGTCGTGGAGAAATGGGAGGTTTTCCACAGGAAGGAGAAAGAGGATGAAACTCTCCGTGTGGAGGGCATTGACAAGTTTGGCTCAGACTAAAGGCATGGCGTACTACCCGACAATGACTGTCTTTTTCAAGATTGGGAAGACTAGGATAGGCAAATATCCTCATATTGAGCCATCAGGCGGTGCAGTGGTGGGACACTCGATAACGCCTAACAGGCGTGGGGCAGACGTCGAGACAATCACCGTTTCTCTCAATATTGGGAAGACTAGGTAAGCAAAGTTCCTAATATTAACACATCAGGCAGTGCAGGGGCGAGAGACCCAATACAGCGTAACGAACAAAGAACCGACGACGGAACCATTAACGACTTTCTCGAGATAAGGATGATTTGGATAGATAACAGAGAAATCTACTCCCAAGAAGCCCAGTTTCTCAAAATTTGGAAGACTATAATAGGCAAAGATCCTAATATTGGGACATCAGTCAGTGCAGAGACGGTAGTCTCAATACAGGCTTACGAACAGGGACCCGACGATGGGACCATTACCGACTTTCTCAAGATTTGGAAGACTAGGATAGGCAAAGATCCTAATATAAAAACATCAGGCAGTGCAGATACTCAATGCAGCCTAAAGAACAGGAAGCAGACCATGAGACCATCACCAACTCCCAAAACGACCATATAATGGAGGACGAATGATTGAGGTCATCCAGATTAACCTCCACCGGAGTGAGACAGCTACTCAAACTCTGATACAGAAAATCATCAAGGACTAGATTCACATTGCCTTAATTAAGCAGACATGGACTGCTCGGAAGAAAGTTTCTGGACTGAACCACATCAACTACCAATTATTCAATGCTAACACTGATACTCGACCGGGAACTTACGCTATTTGTTATTAAAATTTAAAGTATTTATTTTCCCCAGATTTGTCATCGTCGGATGCAACAGTGATGAGACAGGGAGACGGTGGAGCATACCTGACATCACTTTATCTGCACTACATTGGGAAAGAGTGGAAGATTCCTGGGATGTGCGTTCCACATGGCTCAAGGAATACAATTAGATTACCAGAGCGGCAAAACAAGTCGATAGCGTTAACGACGCCGCCAAGAAGAATAAGTTTCTCTCAAAAACCCATGATCAAACTTAAACGTTAGTAGACGACATGCGAGTAAGAGAAGAGACAACGGAGGACATATTGAGAATTATGATGAAAAAGCATTTTTCACAGGATACGACGGGACTCACGGAGACACCGGAATCTTGGAATAATGAGTTTGATCGAAACCTTATCAAAATGGATCACAGGCTTATCATAATGGAATTAGCGGTCAAGGAAACCTCAAACCATTTAAGTCACCCGGACCTAAAGGAATATTTCCGGCGTTACTACAGAAGGAGGCGGACTAAATAACCTAATATAAATGCTGACTGAGGAAGATTTTGAACCAGTTTGCTACTCAGATGATGTCATAATACTTCTAAGGGGTAAGTTCCGAACCAGCTATGCAGAAGGACCAAAAGGACTTGCATATGGCTGGGCTAGACCTCTGGAAACTATTCTAGATATCCGGCCCATAGACCTACAGATTAACTGTGAATGGATTGAGGATGGAAGCAGCTCATAACCCCGGGGTACAGTCGTCGAGGCGACGATACGAAACCTGGACGGAAGGGAAGAGGTTTCCGATCGGATACCTGAGATGAACCTTGAGGTCGAGTGCGATGCACTGCTGCCAGCTGAACACTCTTGGATTGACGGAACGCTAGTATTGCCATCTGAACGATCATGTTACACGGATGGATCAAAGCTAGAGGACGGAGTGAGAAACCAGGGACTGTGTTCTGTGTTAGACTGCCTAATAATTTGCGTCTTATTTACGTACCCATTGAGCCAACAATGAGCTTTGTCGCTGAACATAAGAAGCGCTATATGAACTTTCTTAACAGAGCACGCATTTTGATAATGAAATTCAATAAGACGTTTGTAAGGCGACTCATGGTTAAATTCTAAACCAACCTGAAGATGTTTGAGAGTGAAACTAAAAACGAAACGTGCATAAGCTGAGATAATAACTAAAAAATCACCCTTTATAAGTCTTACTTTCTAATTAAAACAATGGAGGCCACCGTAGCGCATAGGTTACCATGTCCGCCTATGACGCAGAACGCCTGGGTTCGAATACTGACGAGACCATCAGAAAAAATTTCAGAGGTGGTTTCCCCTCCTAATCCTGGCAACATATGTGAGGTACTATATCATGATAAACTTCTCCCCAAGGAGGTGTCGCACTGCGGCACACCGTTCAGACTTGGCTATAAAATGGAGGCCCATATCATTGAGCTTAAACTTGAATCGGACTGCACTCATTGAAATTTGAAAAGTTTGGCCCTGTTACATAGTGGAATGTTCATAGGCAAAATTTGCAATTCAAACCATGTATCGTATTGTGGATACCATGATAAAGAGTAAGACATCCACCGAAGGTCGGTTAAGACTGCCCTGCACGAGGTTGTGTATAAAATAGAAGAATCGTTCGATGCCAAGACGTACACAATGGCGGTTTGCATTGACATTGAGGGTGCGTTTAACAATGTGCGGAACGACACATTGCTTCAATTCTTAGACCAGTACCGGATGCACCCGGTCATTATAGATTGGATAAACCATATAGTAAGGAAAAGGTTGATAAATTGTGTGTCCCGTGACGTAAATATTAGGGAGAGGGTGACACGGCACGCCACAAGGGGACATTTTATCACCACTTTCATGGGTGACCACCATAAATGACTATTACGGATGTTGACTGAGGAGGGATTTGAACCCGTCTGCCACGCAGACGATGTTATAATACTTCTTAAGGGTAAGGATCCGAACCATATGGTAAGGAAAAGGTTGATAAATTGTGTGTCCCATGACATAAATATAAGGGAGAGGGTGACACATGGCACGCCACAAGGGGGCATTTTATCACCACTTTCATGGGTGACCACCATAAATGACTATTACGGATGTTAACTGAGGAGGGATTTGAACCCATCTGCTACGAAGACGATGTTATAATACTTCTAAGGCGTAAGGATCCGAACCAGCTTTCCAGAAGGGTCTTGCATATGGCATATGACTGGGCTAGACCCAGAGGTCTCAATGTTAACACAGAGAAAACTGAAATATGCCTGTTCACGAGGAAGACGAAGGTGGGCCAATTTAACGCATCACGTTTCCTCAATAAGACGATTTCGACATCTGACAAGGTCAAATACTTAGGTGTGATCTTGTTGTCTTGACATGGGCGGAGCGATGATGACCAGGAACTGGAGACTATTTTAGATATCCGACCCATTGGTACACAGATTAACTGTGACGCAGGCACTGGACTATGAGACTTAAGGCGATGGGAGAATGAATTGAGAATGTGAGCAGCTCATACCATCGCGGTATAATCGAGGGGACGATAGGAAACCTCGAAAGAAGGGAAGAGGTTTCCGAATGAATACCTGAGATGACGCTTGAGGTCGAGTGCGAGGTACTGATACTTGCGGCACAGTCTTGGACTGACGGAGGTATTGCCATTTGGAAGATCATGTTACACCAACGGATAAAAACTGGAGGACAGAGTGGTCCTGGGGGTCTACATTTAGAACCCGAGACTGAGATCTGTTTTCTAATGCCTAATCATAATACGGTCCTGCAGGCGGAGATCCGGCGATCACGAAATGCGTGAGGGAGTGTGGTGGTAACGCGAGGACGTCGAGTGTGAACATCATTACGGACAGTAAAATGGCCATAAGGGCAATAACAACCAGGACGGTAAGATCACGAACAATCTTTGAATGGAAGAAGGAAATTAACGCCTTCTATGAGGATGGCAAAATCCAATTAACTTGGTTAACCCGAAGCCTTTCCGATCGACGCAGTCCGTGTTAAGGGCGTGGGCGACGATGCGCATGTAACACCAGTTTAGGGACGTGGCATAGAAAACAATTAAGGATCGGTAGGATGTTGTAAATAGCACAGCATTCCTAACATAGATTTTCTTTTTCGAGGTTACTTTTTAGTTTTTAGAGCAGATTACTGGCTTAGGTGTATGTCTATAGCGGCATGGGGCAGATTAACCACTAACAAAAACTCGCACCAAACGGCTCCAGGCTAGTGGGAACGTAATTTCTACAGCACATAATTTGTTTGGCAACGTTCTGCGCTATAAAGAAATTCTTGTAGGTTAGGTTTAAGTGGAAGTCTTCCATCAGACTCACTTAGACGTTTTCGTCCATTGAGATACCACAGGAACAGAGTAAGGAAGCTGCCCTCTAGTTCCTACCGTTGAACCATCTAGATCGCTTTAAAAAGCCCAATAACTTGCGAATGTTCACATCCGCTAAATCTGACTCTGTCTCTTCTTCTTCGATGTCCTCACAGCTTCTGCGAACGTCGCTGCTGGCAACCTTCAGTCTGTCAGCATGATTTCCGATTAGACAGTGACCTGTCATGACGGACACAATGACTGAGGCGTCTGTTCTAGCCAATGACAGCAAAGCGGTAGACCTCTTCAAGTCTAGATTAGGCCACAGAGTTTTGAAATGCTCACAGCCCCTCTTTGTGACCATCTTTCATTCGTTGTCCTTCGGGCCTTGTCCTGAAAACTTAGCTTAGAGGCTAGAGGCATACCCACAGATTCCAGTATCCCTGGAATGTGTAAGGTAGTTCCTAGTCTCGCAAGCTCATCCGCTTTACAATTTCCTGGGATATCTCTGTGACCCGGGACCTAGAACAGGTGCATTTTAAACTGTACAGCCAACTTGTTGAGAAACACTTTCCTCAGAGATTTAACGGCTGCCTGGTTGTCTGGAAGATATTTTTGTCAATCGTCGTTATGACATTATATCTTAGCCATTCCACCACTTCCTTAATTGCAAGTATCTCTGCTTGATACACACTGCAGGGATCGGGTAACCTTTTCGATACGACCATTTCTAGATCTTTAGAGTACACCCCAAAGCCCACCGGGTCGTCTTGTTTGGAACCATCCGTATAGAAGTCTATGTAACTTCTGTTACCAGGGATATCGTAGTTCCAATCGGTTCTATCAGGAATAGTGGTACAGCAATTTTTATCAAAAAGCGTCTCAGGTAGTAGGTAAGGTAACACAGTGTCCATAGCCGCCACATGACCAATGAGAAGCTCCTTTAATCTCACGGCAGTGGTCGCTTCAAATGTTCTAACCACAATGTCCAGAGGCATAAGATGTAGCATTAAATTCAGTGCATCAGATGGTGTCATCCTCAGTGCGGCTGTAATGCACAAACAAGACATCCTTTGGATCCGGTTAAGTACTGAGCAGTAGGTGGATTTTTGAAGCGCCGTCTACCAGACCACAACGCCATATAGCATTATAGGTCTGACAACTGCAGTATATACCCAATGCACGACACGCAGTCTAAACCCCCAACTTTTGTCTACGGCTCTCTTGCAGGTGTATGGGACAAGAGTGACCTTTCTTGCCCTTTCCAAAATGTTGGATTTGAAGTTCAATTTCCTGTCCAGCAAAACGCCCAGGTATTTTGCGCTTTCTGTAAGTGGGACATTCTCTCCATCCAAGGAGACAGGTTCCATTGTAGGCAACTTGTATCTCCTGCTGGAAAGAACTACTTCTGTCTTGCACGGATTTATACCCAGACCACTTTCGGTAGCCCACTTTGCTGTTGCACGTAGAGCTTCCTGAAGTAAATCTCTTGGAGTGCTGGGAAACTTTCCCCTAACCGCAATTGCCACGTCATCAGCATACGCGACCACTTTTTCGCCTCTTTCTTCCAGAGACAATAATATTTTGTTAATTGCTATATTCCAAAGTAGAGGAAACAGTACACCTCATTGAGGTGTTCCTCTACTGACCCATCTTTTTAGATCCACAGATCCCAAGGCTGCCGTAATGCATCTTTTATAAAGTAAGTAAGTTATCAATAAACTTTCTTACGGTAGAGTTGATGCCTAGAAGCTCTAACTCATAATTGACGTCGGTTTTACCATATTGAAAGCACCTTCAATGTCGAGAAATGCTACCATTGTATATTCCTTGACAGCGAGAGAACCTCTATGTAACCTTTGCCATCGTGTGGTAGGATTTTCCTGCATTCGGAATGAAAATTACCTTAGTGTCCCCCCATCCCACAGGTATATATGACATTCTAATACAAGCAGAGTATATCTCACTAATTGTAATTCCACCGGTGATACATCATCAGGGCCTGGCGACTTAAAGGAGTCGAAACTTCTTATCGCCCAAAGGATTATCGGCTCAGACACAATTTCCCTAATGGCCTCCGACAGTGACAACCCCTTTTGGCACCACGTTGTCCGTTGGAGAATTTCCCGGAAAATGTGTATCAATGAGTAGTTCTGGTGTTTCCTCACCAGACATTGTTCATACATTCTCTGACTTCTGAATATACCCCACCGTAATAGGTCACGAGGACAGAATCTTCCTTAGCCCATAGGCCTCAGATATATCCTGAACGGAACTGCAGAATTCCGCCCAGGATTTGTTCTGAGCCTTTCTAAGCTCGCTCTTATATTTTCTTAGCTCAGTAAATTGATGTCCCAATCGTGTGGTGGTCTTGTGGTTTTTGCGCTGTTGAAGAGTTATCTGCAGTCCTTCCTTAGACCAACCAACTCTGGTGTCGTTGTTTGCCCTTGGCGTGGCACTAGGGCATGCTGAGACAATCGAGTCATTCAGGGCCTTCCTGATCCGCTTGAACACAATGTCTATATCCTCCGTAGTTTCCACTTCCTTTTATTGTCTGGAAGTGATAGACCTGCAGAATTTGTGCCGAAATTTATCCCAATCCGCATCTTTTCTGTTTAGCCGAGGGACCACTTCTGCAGTATTTTCTCCAAGGCAAAAACTAATATCACGATGATCAGAGAATCTGTGGTCATCCAACACTTCCCAGTCGCATATTCTTCCACCTATATATTCCGATACAAAGGTCATATCTAATACCTCCTGCCTGTTCCTGGTAACAAAGGTCGGTTTATCCCTTTTATTACAAATCGCCAGATTGCAACTTATAATATATTCAATAAGCAGCTCACCCCTTTCGTTGACATCCGAACTTCCCCATATCTGGTGATGTACATTAGAATCACTTCCTACAATGAGGCCTTTCTTCCCTACAGAAGCGGCTTCAACCACCGACTTAAGGTTTGAAGGCGGCATCTCTGCATCGTGTGCCATATATAGGGAAGCCAGGCAGTAATTAGACTTGTTTATTTTAAGGTTGGCTAGTACTAAATCTTCAGTGCTTTGCGACGGAAGAAAAAAAAAACATTTAACTACTCTTTGCAAGAAAACAGGCTCTGTGTCCCCCGTACCCTTGAGAATTTTAAATCTCGGAATTCTTAGTCTGTAGAAACCGGACCATAGTCACGATTCAGAAGTTCCACTACTATTGTGTTAGCGTCGTCTTCCGACTCCACCAGGGGTTCATTCTCACAAGATTCGTTAGAACTTGTCATGATGAGCTTCCGTACGCATCCAGGGGCAGGTGAGAAAGCTTTGTCACCACTCTTGCTCTGGGCACTTGCGGTGTGGACGGTTTCTCCTTAGATGCTTCACTAACTGCTGACGTCGAAGTACTTTCTGAGTTCCGTGCTTTCCCGCTGGCGCATACTTTGAGCCTAGTCCAACCTTGTGACCCACCCACACAGGGCTTGTCGGGTCCTATTACGATAACATCCCCTTCTGTGTCGATTGTGACAGGGGAATTTTCAGTCTCCTGCAATCCGCCAGACTTAGCGATGTGGTCGATAGTTCCTCAGGCAACCGTGTAGCAATAACTGCTGGGTCATCTTCTGATTCCCCAAACCCACCGCTTCTATAGTCCTTCAGTTTCAACTTGTTGATCCGTAGGATGAAATTCCTACAGACTTGTTGAGGTCTGCGAGACAGCCGGAGTTTAGTACGAATACTGCATGTCTGCGGTCACCATCAGCCTCATGCAACCTACCAATTTTCCAGTCGGTGGTTGAAAGATTGGGATTACATTCCCTTAGTCTTCCAAGTATGGATTCAGGATCTGAAGGAATCCTTGGTATCCAAGCATGCGCCATTGGTCGAGAAGGAATATCTTCTTTCTTGACTAAATCTAGGGCTGCACCTGGCCAGATCTCACCAAACTTTTTTAGCGCACAACGACACATTTCAATTTAGCTTTGATCCCCGAAGGCAATTAGTCTGTATCGGCCTCGATACCAGCCTGCATCGTCACAAACTGGGGGAGACCCAGGAAATTCCGCAAGGACATCGGTCTCCAATAAATAACGAAAACTATAGGACTTATAAAGACATAATGCAAATTATAAACATGTAAGGCAATAGTTGGATGCAATGTTTACCGCACATATTTTCCATCAAAAACGGATTTTCGTAAAAAATGTTAAAAATTTATTATTTTTTTAATATTTGTATATTATATTTCCTTAGTGTTTTCATTTAGTTTGCCTAAAACTTTATGTTGTGTGTTTGTTTAGCCTGTAGAAATCGTAAAACTAGTTTGAAATCAAATAAAAATGAGCGCAAAAGAAAAAGTTTTATCAAAAGAATGAAGCTGATTCGACGAAATTATCACAATAAAAGTAGGATATTTGTTAAGACAAGCGCATTTTAAAGGATTTGAAAGATAAAAATCAGCCTATGTGTGTTGGCAAGCAGTTCAGAGTTTAGCTCTGACTTTATAACCAACTGTCACTGGTCAGATCCTGCAAACAATATAGACCACAATCTCCGATAAAAAAAATATTGAGATATTTTTAACCAATTTCACAGCAACAGAAGAATTTTGATAATTTTTCGAGTTTGAAAAAAATGGGATGGGCCCCCTGTGTAAAACATTACATATTTGCAAATATATAATACATTTTTAAACTAATAATACTTTTAAACCACAATTTGTTCCACAATATAAAAACTTTGCATAAAGTATTCGTGGGAATCAAAGGTCTGCGCAGACATTCTTTTCTGCTTTCAAGACAAACAGTCATAGAATATCTCCAGAACTGTACTCTTCGTTTAAAAATACAATATTGTTTGGGACAATTGAGAAATGCGTAAAACTGCGTAAACAAGTAATGAGATGAGTGAATACATAAAAGGAGCACTTCAGCAAAAAGAAATATTCATTCGGATTTCAGTGAGTGCACGTTGTACAATGGATGTATTTGGAGATATTTTACTTCAGATAGAGTATTCTTTTTTCTTGTCGTCTGCTGTCGTAGTACGAAATTCATGCGAAGGCAACGTGGTTGATTTGGCAAAAGCATGGGTAAACATACACACCAGAGATCTGCAGCGGTCGAACGCAAGTCATGCCTTAAGGCACCATATTTTAATTTTTTAATGACTCAAACAGAATATAGAAGAAAACTACGATACTTGAATGAACACACAAACACATGACGTTTTAGGTGGTGGGTTTTTTTATGTTATCGCATGTTGCTTGTGAGTAGCGTTGATTTTGCTTTTTTGCCTTCTTGGATGTCCCGTACATGATTCTGAGTGCGAGTTAAAGAATGATGAAATATCCAAACCAACGCTAAATTGGCATTAAATCTTATTTTGCATGGGCTCGTAAGAGGGTGAAGTAGTGTTACCGTTGTGCGACTTAGGTCGGAATTTCCAACCTTTTCGAGTCAAATGACATTTAGTTTTAACTTTTAAAACTGACAACTTTTCTGCGATACTTCCTGCAAAAGTGCGACTTACAAATTCTTACAAGACCCTGTCTACTATTTTTTGAGGAAAAGTTTTTTTATAAACATTTTTTAATCGAATTTTTATGCGACCTTTTCTAAAATCTCAACGGTAACCCTGTTTTAAACTATCAACAAAACTACCAAGATAACAATTTTCCATCCCTGACCGTTTCTAAAGCAACACCGCGGCATCATCACTATGATTTGATTTAAAGCTAATGCTTTCAGGAGTTAGTTGTCTCTCTATTGCTCTCATTCTTTTATACATAGCAACGCCTTTGACGAAATGGATGAAGGCAAACGATGTTACACGACGAATCATTCAAAAGAACAAACATTCAAACGTGCAAATGAGTGTCATGACTTTTATTCATATGCCTCATAAGAGTGTATCGAGGGCGGTTGCTGAGTTGATTACGTTATGTGTTGACATCATTTTGAGTATAACGCAAATCGGAAATATGACACCGCTTGCAACTAGACGTACACACACGTCTAGTTTTTATACCCACCACCGAAGGATGGTGTATATTCATTTTGTCATTCCGTTTGCAACACATCGAAATATCCATTTCCAACCCTATAAAGTAAATATCCAGATTTAGATTTAGACCGATCCCCCGATTTAGGGTCTTAGGCCCATTAAAGCCACATTTGTTATCCGATTTTGCTGAAATTTGGGACAGTGAGTTGTGTTAGGTCCCTCTACATCTTTCTTCAATTTGGCATAGATCGGTCCAGATTTGGATATAGCTGCCATATGGACCGATCTCTCGATATAAGGTTTTTGGCCCATAAAAGGCGCATTGTGTTGTTGTGAGTGAGTTGTGTTAGGTCCTTCGACATTCCTCTTCAAGTTGGCCCAGATCGTTCCAGATTTGAATATAGCTGTCATATAGACCGATCTCTCGATTTTAAATCTTTGCCCCATAAAAAGCTTATTTATAATCCGATTTAGCTCTAACTTGACATACTGACATATGTTAGGCTTTTTGACATCCGCGTCGTATATGGTTCAGATCGGTCCGTCTTTTGATATGGCTACCAAAAAGACCAATAATTTGTTCCACAAATTTGAACAGTTACTGATACTTATTAGACCTCTCAATACCCGTGTCGAATTTGGTCCAAATCGGACCATATTTCGATAAAGCTGCTATGGGGGCATAAATTATGAATTTTTCACCGGATTATGACAAAAGGTGGTTTACATATATACTCAAGGTGGCGGGTATCTAAAGTTCGGCCCGGCCGAACTTAACGTCTTTTATCTTGTTTTTATATTAGAAAACAAGCCGTTTGCAAACGATCTCAACGAAACTTATAACTCACTATAGCGGCTATGAATTCGAGATAAAAATACTCTAGCACTTCAATAGTCTTGAAATACATCATGAGGGTTCAATGTTCACGAGTTCAGCAAAAACAGTCACCAATGAATGGTTTTGTGCAGGGCTTTGATGGGATGTACCTTACAAAACCTTATCTTTATTTATTCTCCTTATACCAGATTCGTTGAAATTATTGTGTTGCCCAAAAAGTAATTGCGGATTTTTCATATAGTCGGCGTTGACAGCTTGTGACGCTGTAATTGCATTCTTTCTTCTGTCAGCTATCAGCTGTAACTTTTAGCTTGCTTTAGAAAATAAGTGTAAAACAAGTATATTTGATTGAAGTTCATTCTAAGTTTTATTAAAAATGCATTTACTTTCTTTTAAAAAATCCGCAATTACTTTTTGGGCAACCCAATAATTTTCATAAAACAGGAAAAAAAATAATTTTTAAGAAATAAATGATGTTTAAATTTATATGTAATAAATTAAGTGTTATCGAATGACAAAATTGTATGCAATTGGTATTAGAACGTATAAGAATTTTCCTTACAATCATGTTCAAAACGTGCTGAAATTGAGTTCAGATATACCAACTTCTTCTAAATTTTAACTAGATTTTAGCTCACTCGTATATACCTAAAATAAGGAATTGTGTATCCAAACGGGACAAAAAAATCTTAAGCATAATATCATGGTCAATTTTACAACTATTTACTTCAATTGCCATTCATTTGGGGTTCACTTATTTTTGAGTGGAATAAGCAAACACAACAGGTGGCAACGCTGTTGTGTTTGCAGCTTTCTGATGTCTAGCTTTCGTGTAGTGTCAGATCGTACATTTCTCGCCCAAGTAAGAAGTGTGCGAATCTTTGGTGCAACAAGGTAATGATCCGAATCGATGTTCGCCTCTCGCATCAATGGTACCTCCAACACGACTTCCGTCTATCACAACATGATCTATTTGGTTTCTCGTGTTTTGGTCGGGTGGCAGCCGTGTTGCCGTGTGAATCATTCGATATTGGAATCTTGTGCTGCTAAATACCGTGTTCTTTGCCACAGCGAAACTAGTTAACCTCAATCCATTATCGGAAATTTCTTCGTGTAGGCTAATTTTCCAAATGCTGGGCCAAAGATATATTCCTTCCTATAACTAAACGATTTTAATAGCAAATGTCCTTTGTCTGTTCGTCCTTGTCTTTCGTCTGGGCATGCGTGCAAATAATTCTAGGTGCAGATACACAAATCATGGCCATTAAAACGTTTGCCGGTGTCGTCAAAATGAGGGGATCATTTTTATATCTTCTTCGTTTTTTCATAGTAATTTCTGGAAGTGTTCCGGGTGATGGGCTACTAATAAGACGCCCCATCCTATTTTTTATCGTTTTACAGGTGAACCCATGGCACATTTTAGCTCAGCCAGTTGACACCGCGGGAGATTTGATGAAGGAAGACCAAGAAAAGCCTGGATTTTGCAAATCTCATGTGAAAAGGTAAATCCCAGTCGGTTTATTTTCTGCATATCAGACCCAAGAGTCGAACGACAAGAGTGCGTATCGTATTCAATGGATCTCGTAGAACCAACACTGATCTCTCCCTTAATGGCGTTCTCTATCCGGGGCCAACTTTGCAGTCAGATTTAATGTTAATTCTATAGTATTGGAGATCCTATCGATATGTCTTTAGCGGTAAAGTGTAGAAGATGTACCGCAAAATTTGATTCACCCGGAAGATAGGCCGTTTCAACGCGTTCTTTTTAGAAGGGATGAGGACTCTGCAGTTATCAATTTCGAACTTAAACGGTAATATTCGGTATAAATAAATGGCCCTAAGAACACTATTACAATTAGCCAATGACTCCGAAATGCAGTATTCATTAGCAGCCCCAAGCCTTCGTAGGGAAACATATGTCGATGACATACTCTCGGATGGACATTCCCTAGAAGATGCACTTCTTACTCAATCTCAACTAATCTCTGTGCTTAATTCTGCCGGTTTTCCCCTCAGGAAAATCACTTCCAATAACGGCAAACTTCTAGAACATCTTTCCCCTCAAGATCTTAACGACTCCATTTTCTTCAGTTCTATGAAGCAGGGTCTACAAGACCTTTTCTTATACGTTCAATAATGCGCGGCGTTAAAAGCTATTACGAAGCGGGAAATTCCTTCTGTTGTCGCAAATCTGTATGACCTAGCAGGTTGGTTCACACCAATAGTTATGCGGGCAAAATGTAAGGTCTTTGATTAGATGGACTTGGTTGGGACCAAGCGGTAAGTACAACTTCACAGACTCGTAGGCAATGTATAGCTTCCCAGCTACCTCTGAATTAGGAAATACAAATTTCCCAGTGCATAGACTTCGGCCCTTCCGACGACGTACAAATACATGGATTCTATGATTTATCTCAACGTGCATATTGTGCTGCAGAATGTGTTCGTGTTCAGTATTCGTATGATATTTTCTCAAATTTATTGGCCTCAAACACTCAAAGTATCACCTGTTCTTATGGTGTGACTCATTAATAGTGTTGGGTTGGTTAAGCAAACCCCCATACATGTGGAAGACTTATATCACTAATAGAGTTTCCCAAATTAGATACAACCTTTTCAACTCCTATTAGAGACATGTCCCTACCGAACAGAATCCCGCAGATCTGGGAACTAGAGGCTGTCGTGCAATTGATGTGTTGTGGCACTGTCCCACCTGGTTAGGACAGGGCTTATCTGACTGGCCCCATCTTTTTTCCGAGACCCCCGGAAGCCGAACGAAGAAAAGTGAAAAGTTTCCCAGCAGTACTCAGCTTACCCGACCCTTTAGAGATTTTCTCTTGCTATGCAAGAGATTTGCGAGTCTTCCGTTATGCGTTCCGGTTTTACAATAATTGATCAAAAAATTACGCACGACGTAATACCACGATTTGATATCCCAACAGGAAATTTCATTTGTCCGAAATAGATTTATAACCTATTAGTCGATGTTGAACGGTTGCTTTTCGTTCGTCTATATATACGGTTATTAGTGTTTATTAGCTCTTTTGACTATGATGAATCTGTTAATACATCGAAATTCTTCCCTCTTTGCTCGAATTGCAGTTTAAACAAACTCTTGAGCTACGCGAAAAATTCGTTTCGAGATACACAAACAGGTTATTATACTTTTATCTCAGAAAGGTTATCATTCACCAGAATATAGTGACATAGCTAATTCAAAGATTGTATTTAATAAAAAGTCCTTAAGTTCTATTAACCTTTTCCAGGACGGAAATGGACTCCTGCGAGTTAATGGTCGCTTGGCTACTTCCGATTTGCCTTACAATGAAAAATTTCCATTTATTTTGGCATTTATTGGAATTGGAATTTATTTATACACTCTTGTTCCACGGGGAGTGTTCTCTACTGTGTCGATTTGTCAATACCGAATTTTATATTTCACGACTTAAGTTGTAACATTGTACCGTTTACAAGAAGTGCGCATGCGCTCAAATTATGGCACCTTTACCGGCAGACCGATGCACACTTTCAATGCCCTTTGAAACAACAGGGATTTAATTCGCTGGTCCCTTTGAACTGAAAAGTTCAAAGCTTCGGAATGCCCCAATAACCAAAAGATATGCCAGCGTATTTATATGTTTTTCAACAAAAAGCCATTCATTTGGAACCTTGCTCAGAGCTCGCATCTTTTGATTTCTGATTTTTTACATTGAGTCTAAGACCCCCTGTATTAATTATTTCTCATTTCTTTTCTCAAGAGGCCAACAAATCCGAAAATTCACCAATGCAAAGTTTGCTGGAGATACCACTCTCCGGTTCTGTAAGTAGTTCTTGCAGATGAAAGCCGCCGAGCGCAAACATGTCGTAGGCAAACACAATTATTGTTCTAATTACTTGCTGAGTCATAATTTACGACGCTGTACTTCCCAACTTACTTGCAGAAACTGTGGAGATTGCCATCACACGCTGCTGCATCATACTTTGCATCCTCGAATCAAATCAGAACCAACGAAAATCCATCCAAGTACCCATCGCCAAACAAAAAGTGGACGCACCAAATTGAAGGGCACCAGAAAACCTCCCTCACAACCTAATCAACGGCCAAGCAACCAAATTTAACTTATTCCATCCGATCAGCAACAAATCATCACCACAGCCGTTAAATCTTCAGCTACTTTACTTGTTTAAATCTCTATTTTTTGCATTCCTGCAAAGAACTCCAGTATTTATTTATTTATTTTGAAGTACAACAAGTTTTACAACTTATATTTGTAGTAATACCCATAATGTGTAATTTACAATATTAGAGGTCATTTCTGATAAATTGTGCTTATAGAAAACTAATTGCAACGTATTAATAAAGACAAATGTATATGAATATTAATTAAACCTTATAAAAAAACACTATATTTACTTCAAACGATATTTAAAAAAACAAAAATAATTTAGTACAATCTGAAAAATAATTTTACCTAAAAAAAATTATTGAAATAAAGAATTAGTAAAAAAAAGTAATTCCCAAAATCGTTAAATATTTAAACATTAGTCCAACAAAGTGAAGGAGTTTTGAAGCTTATAATTAAAAGTAGTGGCATTTGGATATTTCTCAAGGGTATTATAAGGGAGTTCCAGAGACGAATTACATACATAAAAAACTGTCTATCAGAGACTAGACGACTTCCGAACTGTATCAAGCAGTTTGTTCTCAAGGAACGTGAAAATATCAGAAAGATATTCAGATTTACGTGTAAATATTATCTCATGCAAGGCAACCAAACTACGCTGATACAATATCCTTGCAAAATCCATCTTATAAAATTGATAAGCTAGGAGTGACTCGCTGCTGGAACGTTTTGCCTTATATACAAATCTGACAATGTCGTTTTCAAGTAGTTTTAATTAATTCTTATAGGCATTATCACAGTTAGCATATATCTATGATTATGTCCAAAACAATAAACTGTTTAAATTTCCATTTAATCTTATTGAATTCTTCGAAATGTAAACTGCATTTATTTGAATTAATAACGGAATTTAGTTGTCAATCAATGAATTTGAGTAACTTTCAACATGTTATTATTACATGCAAACGAACATCAATCTGTAGCTTTGTAGTTTTTATTCAAACTCCCTCATAAAATCTTTGTTCAGAACGGGCGGCAATATAAAAGAGAGCAACTGGTTTTGGGCAAAAATGTTGATGTTCGTACCTAGTTTATCGGAGAATAAAAATTTAATTGCATTCCAGATATCAAACAGTCAACTTCAATTCTCCCACTTCAATTCTCCCACATTTCACACTACTTATGATAACAAGTGTTGTTTTTGTTTTCTACTCACGACGGAGTCTATACGGTGCACACTGGTTGGCAACAGTGTAAATAAGAAAGACATCTCTCGTTGTTATTCTAGGAAGTTTTGTTCCCGATTTAAGTGCAGTCCTTTAAAGTAGTTTTCCCATTTTAGTCGAGATTTCAAAAAAAAAAAAGAATTGAATTTTGTACAACCCTATTTACATATGTTTCTCGTTCTTAGTATATAAAACAATTTGACTTTATAATTATACAAATTTTTTCTACTAAATTTTTATTCTATAGAAAATGCTCTCTCAATATATTTTTTTTTTATCTATACTTAAGATAGGCTCTTAAAATAATGGGTTGCCCAAAAAGTAATTGCGGATTTTTCATATAGTCGGCGTTGACAAATTTTTTCGCAGCTTGTGACTCTGTAATTGCATTCTTTCTTCTGTCAGTTATAAGCTGTTACTTTTAGCTTGCTTTAGAAAAAAATTATAAAAAAAGTATATTTGAATGAACTTCATTCTAAGTTTTATTAAAAATGCATTTACTTTCTTTTAAAAAATCCGCAATTACTTTTTGGGTGACCCAATACTTTAAACAATTATTGTTAAGGCTCATCTCAGGGTAGGATAGTTAGCAAATAATATCGCAAACAACCTCAATTAAATTCCTATATTTTACTTTTTTTATTCAGTAAACCGATAGGTTGTCATTAACTTTGACCGCCCTTCACTCTCTTTGTTCGTGTTGGCATTTCCATCAAGATCCAATCGTAAACAGCCAGTAGAGGGCGCTAAAGTAATTGTTATTGCCACTCGCTTATAGTGGCTTAACGTCTATAACATTGATCATAATGTGGTAGTTGTGTTTAAATGACTATTGGACAACTTATTATATATTCATCATTTAGTATTTTTGTAATCAATTCGAAGTGTCATATTAATCGATTTTCCGGTCTAAGGAACTAAGTTGCCAGTCTATATATTTGGTAGCTACATTTACGCAGATGAGTACATGACCACCTGTACCGCCGAACGCCTGGATTCGAAGCCTAGCGAGGATATTAGAATAAATTTTGGGATGTTCATCCCCACAATATTGGTGTCGACAAGTCTTAATTATAAAACCATGTAATACCTTTGAACAAAACCGTGTTGCAAAGCGGCACATCGTTTGAACTTGCGTAGGAAAGATACGTCCCTTTTTGAATTGGAAAATCTATTTGATATGTGAGATATATCCCTGTTGTTATTTTGGTGGCCACAGTGGAGCTAGGGTTTGCTTCTCCGCCAATGACGCCGAAAAAATCATTAAGATTTTGGGGATATGGCGGCCCTTATTCTTTTTTGGCTCACACAGTATCTTGTTGGGTCATTATGATTGATGAACTGTTTTAGGGTGTAGTGGTTCCCTAGATATATCTCACCTCATATAATAACTGGTATCCCACATTGGGGTGCTAGATCTTTACAACTATTTGGTGGGACGCGTCTATAGGAGGATCGTGCGCCACACCCTTTTCCCACTTGAGCACATATTAGAAAGTCGCACTCCACTCAAAAATATCTATCACTTGATTCCCCATTGTCTTAATAGGTCAATAAATATGATTTTGGCGCTTTTAGAAGGTAAAGAGCCACTTAGATAATTAGACACAGATATTGTCACAGATTTAGCAATCTACTCCCAAATACCTTTCATATGAATCCCACATAGCCATCATCGGTTAATATTCCCATTTGGGGGATGGGGCTACCCCTAATTACTTGGACTTCATTATTTATGTTATATTTATAATCGATTGGCGAGAGGAAATTAGGAATTGGAGGGGGAAAATATAGCGCTTATTGACATTTGTCTTAAATCTGTGGATGTCAAAGAGGGTGGGAAAAACATTTGCCGGAAGTCGATTCCACATACGAACGGTACGGGCAAAATAAGAAAGCTCTCTAGAAAACATTGTGCGGTCCGCTGTCCAATCAATTACAAACGGGTAGGAGTTCTTGGAATGTCTAGTATCCCTGACATATATCCTTACATCAGGAATAAGACGAGGAATATCAGACGAACAAACACCATGAAAGTACCGATAGAACAGCGCCAAACAACCCACATTGCGACGATGATCAAGGGAGGCAATAGAGTTGGATACCCCACTGTCCCCAAACAACGTCATCGCTCTCCTCTGTACATGGTCCAGTATTTTCATACCCAGAACATCAAGAGCTTCTGATTGCTCAACACCTATTCCGTTGATAGACAAAGATGATCGTAATGGGTCAGCGAATTGTTTGTGTGAGTACAAGCAGCACTGAGTCTTCCGAGCATTAAAATCTACTCGATTCATTCGACCCCACTCAGAAATAGCCAGCAAATCCTGGCAGAGTGTATCATCCATAACCCGCCTCTTGTCCTCAATCTCTCGAAGACTCGGCCTATGGTCAAATGAGTACGAATGACAGAGATTACTGTCATGCAGATGAGTAGATTGGATTCGATGTCTGACCCAACAGATCGAGGATGAAAATAAGAAAAAGAGACGTAGAAAGAACAAAGCCCTGGACTACACCTGCGGTCAATTTATCCTCATTGGATGCGAACCCATCTATAACGACTCAAATAGTGCTATCTCTGAAAGCTCGAAATAAATCGAACGAATGGACAATGTCGATAATGGACAAGCTTTGATAGTAGTGCATCGTGCCAGATCCTATCAAATGCCATGGAGATATCCAGAGCCACAACCTTACTCTCACCAAACTGGTGGATTGAGCGACTCCAACGTTCCGACAGAAATGCCATGACGTCGCCCGTAGAGCGATTTCTGCGGAACCCAAACTGTTGGTAGCTAAGAAGGCAATTAGACTCTAAATACCTCACAAGATGGTGACTAACTATGCTCTCCATGACCTTGGAGAGAATGGAACATATCGCAATTGGCCGATAATTCGCATGGCTGTTTGACTCAACCTTCTTGGGTATTGGCTGAACGTTCGCAACCTTCCCACGCGCCGGGAAGACTCGGTAGGCAAGGTAGGCAAGGTTGGAAAGGTTGCGTAATGGACGAGCGAGCGTCGAAGAATACTAGACAAAAAAGACAAATGTTGATATGCCATCTGGGCCCGCAGATTTATTAACCTTTAAATTTCCAAGAACCCTTTTAACTCCACGAGTTCGAATATTTGGGGCATGATGCCAGATACAATTTCGATTGAGGGGAGTGGTTGATTGCTATCCGGCAGGGAAGAGTTCCCTGCAAATATATCAGCCAACAGGTTAGCCTTATAAACTGGGTCAATGGGTTTGATCGTCCTTAACAAGAGTTAGAATAGATGAAGAACTACTATTTTGGTGCCCTTGGACATATGCGATATGTGTCGGTTCGTTCACTAGTAGTTCGTTCTGGAGTCGTATGACTCGAATGGGAAAGCCAGGAGGAGTTGTGGACATTAAAATCCCCAGCGACAACGATTTCACTACCCGGAAAATTCTCCAAAATATTAGTAATGGAATCAGAAAGGGCGTCAAAGCCGTTCATGGAAGCCTCCCTTTCTGAGTTTGGACTTCTATATAGAAATCCGAAGTGCAGCGGGATGGGCAACGAAACACAAGATACACAGCAGTCATAAAAGCCCTTTATGTGAAGAATTCGTTCGTTTCTGCTTGTCATCTCAGTGAGAGCAGAGTGGTTGATTTGTTGTTTGTGGATTAATTGCAGTGTGGAGACAAATTGGTGCTCTAATCCCAAAACTCTTTCATTTGAATGGTAAATATGTTTGGTATGGGGGTGTTTTTGGGGGTTAGGTGGACCCCCATGTATTAGATTAGTGCTTTGAAGGTGAGGCGGCCGCTCTAGACATTCCACCTTATATAAGGATACCAAATTTCAGTTTTTGAGTTTTTATAGACAATCTCCTCCCAAAAACCACATTTGAGCTACATATTGCTATAGTCGGTATATATGTGTGGTTTCGGGGGGTGTTTAAGAGATGAGTCGTCCCCGAAACACTTGGCCATAAAACAGACATCAGATTTGAGCCCCTTTTTGCCATAATCCCCACATATGTATCTCCAGTTTGAGGGGTATGCTCTGTTTTTAAATTCCGTGCTCTGTTGTTAAATTCCTTTTATGTGAGCCGCAATTGCAGTTGGTTTAGGGGGAGTTAATGGGGTGAGAATTCATATATGTAAGTTGTCGCATTATTACATACTTGAAAAAATATAACTTATTACAAAATTTATGAAAAATGGTGGGTCGTCATCTTCATTGCGAGACAATTAGAGCCTTTTTGATTTCATTTTTGATATCTGGTGGCATTGCGTTCCCGCCCACCGCCAATAATGGTATCAGGCATTACTGACTACATAAAGTTTCATCATGATTTAAAACAAAATATTACAAGCTCGTTTTTAATTAAAATGCTAAGTAATGAAACATACAAAGTGAACACATTTAATTCTGATGATTATAGAAAGTTGACAAAACATCTCTCTTCAATCGGGGTGTCTTGGCATAGCTATGAAAATAAAAATACGAGACCAATTAAAGTGATGGTAAAAAATCTCCACTATGCAACCGATAAAGAATCAATAATTGATGACCTCAAATCTCAAGGTTTTAATGTTCTTGATGCCCAAAATAAACTTAAATTCAAAACTAAACAACCTCTTAATATGTTCGTTTTATCTTTTGATTCCAAAGAAGACATCCAAAAAATATTCAAAATAAGAAGTATTTGCCACTCCATTGTTCAAATCGAGGAAATAAAACAACAAAGAGTGCTTCCTCAATGTAAACAATGCCAAAGTTTTGGTCACACCAAAAATTACTGTAATAAACCTCCACGGTGTGTCAAATGTGCGGGTAAACATAATTCGTACGAATGCGATAAAGAAATAGACCGTCCAAAATGCTGTAATTGTGGTGAACAACATCCCGCATCATACCGAGGATGTCAAGTCGCCAAAGAGTTGCAGAAGCTAAGAAACAAGAAATTACAATCAACCAGTAAGCGTACTATACCATACACCAATATTCCACGAAATAGCAATGAAAACCCGCAATCATATGCGAGTGTCACCGGAAATATCGTTTCAGAAGCTCCAAACAATATACTGTCACAAATACTCAGTAGGCTTAGTACTCAAGAAAACTTTTTTAAAACTATTGAAATCAGACTAGCTAATCTCGAGAAAACATCAAACGTATCTAAACATGTATAACCCGCTTAAGATTATGTTATGGAACGCCAATGGCCTCCACAAACACCAAAGGGAGCTTGAAGTCGTGCTCAACAACGAGAAAATAGATGTTTGTCTAATATCAGAAACCCATTTCACTACTCAATCATATATAAGATTCAAAAATTACGAGGTGTATCATACCACTCACCCAACGAATACTGCTAGAGGAGGTAGCGCAGTTATAGTTAGGAAGTCGATAAAGCATATAGAAGATGAGGAAATAAAAACGGATGAATTTCAGGCTACCACAATAAAAATATTCACTAAAAATGAAAATTTACTCATAACAGCTCTCTACAGTCCACCGAAACATCAAATTAAATACGAACAATATAAACAGCTGATAGAAAAACACAACGACAGGCACATTATTGGAGGCGACTTTAACGCCAAACATACTCACTGGGGATCCCGATTAACAACTACAAAAGGCAGAGAACTACTCAAAGCGTCGAATGATACTGGTTGCTCAATAATCTCATCAGGTACACCAACCTATTGGCCAACTGATACAAACAAAATTCCCGACTTAATAGACTTTTTTCTGGTCAAAAAAATATCGACGTCCCGAATAAAAATAGAAAATGGTTTTGATCTAAGCTCAGACCACTCTCCAATCTTCCTTACACTTTTTGAAAAAATACTAACAAAAGAGCCTCCACCCTTTTTGATAAATAAATTTACCGACTGGCAATATTTCAATTTAATCTTGTGGAATGCAGATTTGAAAGTCGAAGCACCAATCTCTGTAGACGATTTGGAAAATGAAGTTGAAATACTAACTGCAACTATTCAGAAAGCCGCATGGCAAAGTACTCCTGATTATCGAAGTACTGCTTCTGAACAAACCTACCCGGTATATATTAGAGAAAAAATTCAACTGAAACGCAAAATACGTAAGAAATGGCAGCAAACTAGACATCCGTCATACAAGACACTCTTAAATAAAATCACTAAGGAACTCAGTGCAGAAACCAAACTTTTCAGAGATATGGAACTTAGGCAACATCTGTTGTCGTTAACAACTGATAAAAGTACCGACTATTCACTTTGGAAAGCAACAAAAGGAGTTAAGAGGCCTGTACCAAGAAATTATCCAATAAGAAAAGATGACTCATCATGGGCCAAAACGAATATGGAAAAGGCGCAAATATTTTCAGAACACATGGAGAACGTTTTCTCCAATAACAATGAAGTTCCAACTAATGGTAATGAAGGTATAGGAAATTTCGAACAAAGCATCGAGAATGTTACAGTTGGTGAGGTATATGCAGAAATAGGCCGTATGCAGCTAAAGAAATGTCCAGGTTTCGACTTAATAAATACTGAAATACTAAGAAATCTTACATATAATTGCATCATTAAAATAACCCAATTATTTAATTCCTGCTTCAAGTTAAGAAGAATGCCAACTTTTTGGAAAATTGCAGAAATCCGTATGATACCTAAACCAGGTAAACCTACAACAGAGGTAACCTCATATAGACCAATATCTCTACTACCAATGTTATCCAAACTGCTAGAAAAACTGTTTTTGAGTCGTTTAAACCCCATTATTGCAGAAAAAAATCTCATACCAGACCATCAATTTGGTTTTAGAAATTCCCATTCAACTATTGACCAGATACACCGCATAACTAATACTATTGAACAAAGCTTTGAGGATAAAAAAATATGTTCTGCTGTATTCTTAGATGTGTCGCAGGCTTTTGACAAAGTATGCCATGTCGGGCTTATAAGGAAATTAAGCAGGATGTTGCCTGAAATATATGTTGAATTTCTAAAATCATTCTTATCGGATAGATTCTTCAGAATTAAACAGGATGACTCCTACTCAGACATGAAGAAAATTGGTACAGGTGTGCCTCAAGGAAGTATCCTAGGTCCCGTCCTATATCTTTTATACACTAGCGATTTGCCAGAACCACCAAACTCAGTCATTGCAACTTTTGCGGATGATACTGCTATACTTGCTGTGGCAGATACAGAGGAGCAAGCAATCACTAAATTGCAACAAGCTCTTAATGAAATAAATCGTTGGGCCTCTGTTTGGCAAATAAAGTTGAACCATTCGAAGTCGGTTCATGTAAACTTTACAAATAAAGCTACCAGGAACATCCCCGTGCATATAAATGGAGTCAGTATCCCTTATTCGGACAATGCGAAATATCTTGGTATGACCCTGGATTCGAAATTACGCTGGAAAGCGCATGTCAAGAAGAAAATCGAAGAACTTAATATTAAATGGTCAAAACTCAAATATCTTATGGGCAGGAAATCTGAACTTTCCATTCAAAACAAATTACTTTTATATAATCAACAATTAAAACCAATATGGCTATATGGCATCCAACTATGGGGTTGCACGCATAAGAAATATATCTACATGATTCAAAATTTTCAAAATAAAGTACTAAGGAGCATAGTTAACGCCCCTTGGTATGTTCGCAACAGTGATCTCCATAGAGACCTCCGCATGAACACAGTGTCAGAGGAAATATCAATTGCAGCAACGAAACATGATGCCAGATTACGCCTTCATGTAAATCCAGAAGCCATTAATCTCAATGATCCAAGTACCAGACGTAGACTGAATAGAACTAAACCCTATGATCTCTTAATATCATGAGCTTTAAACTTATTTATTTTCTTTTTGTTTCCAATGTAAAATAAATTTTCAGATAGATTATATAAAATTTACATATTTTCAATGATAATTATGTTAAATTTGAAAAAAATTGCTTGTTAGCTTCTTATTGAAAGCTAGTTGCAATTAAAATAAAAAAAAAAAAAAAAAAAAAAAAAAAAAAAAAAAAAAAAAAAAAAATTGCGTTCCCGGTATTTGGCAGTTGAGAATCGAGAGCATTCTTTCCGTATTTTGTTCTAATTTTTGGGTGTTTTAAACAGTGATTTTGATTTTCTTCTTGTGTTGTATATGTGGCAAATGTGTTTGAGCAGATTTATATCATCGAACTCATTCATTATCGCAGATTTATAAAAATTACTACATTTAAGATGTTACGTTGTTTTAAACGTTACGTTGTTTTAAAATTTTGGAAATAATTTTTGGTGAAAATTCATTATGTTGGTTTTGATTTTGAGCATATTATGTGTTTAACTGTGCTATATTACCAGTATTTTAGATATTGCTGTTTTCTGTTTGCGATTTATTTTCTTTTTTATGCGTTTTGTATATTTTTGATGTGACTTGAGGTCGCAAAGGCTGTTATACCGTGTCTGATGTGTGATTCACCCAGTGTAAAGTATACTTGCTTAGTTATGGAGGGTGGTGCGCAGTTATTCAAATGGTAAAGTATATACGATGTTGAACTAAGTTAATTGTTTAGCAATTCAATGTGTGTCTTCCAGTTGAAATTTTTGTCAACCGTTACCCCTAAGTATTTATATGTGTCCACAATTTCGATAAATTAGTCGCATTTTTCATTGCACATTTCATATGTTGATTTATTTTCATGTAGGCAATCGTAGTTATGAAATTTTATAAATATTGGCGAATATGCATTACTTTAGACTTGTTCTCTTTGATTATCAGACCATTATCGTTACACCAGATTGCAAGATTTTTTTAGCCTAAGATGGGTCTGCATATGCAAATGCTTCACTATTTGTCATGACATTTATTAATTCATTTGCATATATTAGATAAAATATGGGTCCAAGGTTTGAACCCTGTGGCACACCGTAATTAGATTATATTTCATTATTATAACTGACATCAATTTTAACTTTGTAAGTTCTTCCAAGTAAATAATCATTGAACCACTTTAAGCATTGTTATCGTATTCCGTTTTTTTTTTCCAACACATTTAAAAGGTTTGAATGTACTATCCCATATCGAATGCTCTACTAAAGCCTGTAAGCAAAACTAGCCAGTTCATATTAATATCCCGTTGTTGATTTATGTAAGACGTGAAATGGCTCAACAGTTTATTTATGGTTTTGCCTTTTTTAAAACCATATTTTGAACAATACGTGGAGTTTGTGCACATGCTTTTATATCGCATTTATGGATAATATTATTAACATTTTCCTAAAATTTGATTGCGAAGTTTTATGATGTAGTTTGTAGATCTGTTTCTTTATAACATCGTCCACAGCATCAGTCTTTTTCCCATTACATCGTTTATTAAACACCAAGTTCCTCTTATATTGTTCCAATTTTTTGTTGATTCTTTTTTCTATATTCATTTCTAGGGTTATTTATGATTTGATTTGATTTATTATTGAAGTATTTGTATTCCCTTTCTTTCTGTGTATAATTTTTTTGTTTTTCTTATAGCTTTGGTTTAATTTATTTCTCACATCAAAGTACTTAGTAATTTGATCATATAGCCAAGGATAGTTGTTTTTTGTTTGAGTTTTCTTTTGACTTATGTAGATTTTCGCTTCGCATGTAATATTTTGGCCTAAACCGATATCCCAGCTTGTGTTTTTATAGTCTGATTTGCTTTGCGTTCATTAATCGTAACTTTATTTTGCTCATTTAATTTCTCGTAGTGCATATTATTAGAAACATCTTGATATTTTTTTTTTTTTTTTTTTTTTTTTATTGTCTGTGTATTTAAGGTAAGCGAAAATGGCATAGTGATCAGAGACAATGCTTGTAATGATAAAGGCCTGGGCGGTCGCTATTTGTTTGTTCGACCAAACATACGATCAATGCATGACCCATAACCTTTACCAGCGTCTCTCGTTATTGTTTTACCACACATTGTAGTCCATTTGCGCACATCATGTCTCGATACAAAGCAGTTGATTTGTCCTTCCCGTTGGCTATATTAATATTGATATCTCCCACAACCAATAACACTTTTCCTTTTTTTTTTGTTAAGTTCATGTTTAGTTGAAGTTCGTTTGTGAAATCCTTTACTCTTAGAGAAGGTGGCCTATATAAGAGTGTAAGCACAAAAAGGATTATTCCCATACACATTTCAACTGCAACTATATAAACTGCTATTCCTCCACCTTTAATTTTCCGATTAAGAAACACACCATTAAAGTTTTGGATTGTGTATAGGCGATTTCTTCGTCCATTATGTTGGTTTCAACTAGTATTATTAATTTCACTTCATCTAATATTTAATTTATATCTGTTAAAATGGCATTGACATTTTTTCTTAGAGACCTAATGTTCAGATATATGAAATTCAGTTGATACGTATGTAATTCAGCTAATTCATTTATGTCATTAATGCTGTTAAATATTTGCGTTTCGCTCTCTTTCATTCGGTGATTTTATCAATTTTGACAGACCAAATCCAATAATGTGGTCGAAGAAAAAGTCCCTATCTTTTAGTTTGCTTTATTCTTATTTTAAATCTCTATTTGTTTGCTTATATAGTTTTAAATATTATTCTCTTAAACCATTTTTTCTACACCTGACTTTGTTATAATTTTTAGCTCTGCTTTATTTTCCTGTTTTCTCGCATAAATTTCGCCATTCTTTACCCAGACAAATTTCCAATTTACATCTCTGTCTTTTTTTTTTTTGCAAACCAAAACAATCGATGTTTTTGTGCCGGCAATTGATCGTTAACATAGATTTATTTATCATCAAAAGTCAATCTACTGCTCAATACTTAACCGGATCCAAAGGATGTCATTTTTGTGCATTACAGCCGCATTGAGGACGACACCATCTGATGCACAGAATTAAATGCTACATCTTATGCCTCTGGACATTGTGGCTACCCAAATTGCAGCGAACACTACCGTGAGGTTAAGGGAGCTTTCTTTTTGGTCATGTGGCGGCTACGGACACTGTGTTATCATTGATACAGTATCCGATGTTCCAGGCAGTGTGGATTATACCCTACCTGAGTTGCTTTTTGAATTGAAGTACTGTATCACTATTCGTGAAAAACCCGATTGGAACTACGACATCCCTGGTAACAGAAGACTTCTACACGAATGGTCCCAACCAAACGACCTGGTGGGCTTTGGGTGTACTCTAGAGATCTAGAACTGGTCATATCAAAAAGGTTACCCGACCACTGCAGTGTGTATCAAGCGGAAATCCCTGCAATTAAGGAAGTGGTAGAATGGCTAAGATATAATGTCATTACGACGATTGGTATTAATATATTCTAAGACAGCTAGGCAGCCTTCAAATTCCTGGAGAACGTATTTCTGAACACAAAAACCTCCCTCGACTCAACGAGTTGGCTGAACAGTTTAAAATCACCTGTGCCGTGCCACAGAGATATCCCACGAAATTATAAATCGGACGAGCTTGCGATACTAGGAACTACCCTACATATTCCAGGGATACTGGACTCTGTGGGTATGCCTCTAGCGACATGTAAGCTAAGTTTTCCGGACCAGGGAGAGACAACGAATGATAAATGGTCACAAAGAGGGGGCTGTGAGCATTCCACAACTTTGTGGCCTAATCTAGACTTGAAGAGGTCTACCGCTTTGCTGTCATTGGCTAGAACAGACGTCTCAGTCATTATGATCGTCATGACAGGTCACTGTCTTATCGGAAAACCTGCCGACAGACTGAAGGTTGCCCGCAACGACTTTTGCAGAAGCTGTGTGGACATCGAAGAAGAAGAGACTATAGAACACCTTCCATGTGTGTGTCCCGCAATAACAGTCAGTCCACTTTATGTTACCATTTCTTTGAGAACCTGTCTGATTTAGCGGAACTGAACATTCGCAAGTTATTGGGCTTTTTAAAGCGATCTGGATGGTTCAACGGTAGGAACTAGAAGCCTTCTTCTGTTCCTGTGGTATCACAAAGGACGAAAACGTCTGAGTCTGGCGGACTTCCACTTAAACCTAACCTAACCTGGGGGACGCCCCATCTCAAAACCTACCCGAGTGGACAAATATACCGACTGGGACAATATGGGTATGAAATGAAAGGAATTTAAGAGTTGAGTATTCGTACTCAATACCATAAAAATGTCACACTAGTGTCGGGGGTCCCTCACACCCAAAAACTCCACCCTACAGGACACTTTTACCGCTTTGGGCAATATGGGTATCAAATGAGAAGTATTTAAGAGTAGAGTACGAACTTGGTACAAAAATGTCACCTTAAGTGTCGGGTTGTTCCCCACCCCCAAAAACACCAACCACCAGGACACTTTTACCGTTTTGGACAATAGGGGTATCAAACGAAAGGTATTTGAGAGTAGAGTGAAAATTTCACATAAAAATGTATTCCTTGGTGCCTGAGAGGCCTATCCACCCCCCAAAACCCCCAGCAGAACATATTTACTGATTGGGGCGATATGAATATTAAATGAAAGGTATTTAAAAGTATAGTAAAAACCTAACATAGTATACTTAATTGCTTGGTGTCTGAGGTGCCCCCACCACCAAAAATAACCCTCAACGGGACATATTTATCTCTGGGACGATATGGGTATCAAATGAAAGGGGTTAAAAAGTTGAGTACATATCTATTATAAGAATTTGGTCTTATGTATATACTGGGCCTCCCCATCCCCAAAAACACCAAAAAACGCCATTATTGTCCAACGTCACAATTCGATATCGAATGAAAGGGCTTTGGGTGTCGACTACGAATCTGATGTATACATTTGAAACAGAGTCTTGGACCAGCCCACCTACATAATACGCTTCATTAAGACGTCTAATTCGTTCGGTATATTATGGGAACTAAACGAAAGGTCTGTGACAGTAGAGTTCGAATCTAATGTTGATATGAGGATTCAATTACCTGGGTCACGTCGTGCGTCCTGCCGTTCAACCTCGCATGTAGATCTCAACATTAAAGAACTCAAATAAACTGTGTTTTGGGTCTTAGCGTTGGGTGAACCGACCCTCTCTTCGCAATAAAAACAACCAAAAACGGTTAAGTAGGACGGCCGAGAATATATTGTATTGAAATGAAAGGACGTGTCAGAGGTCAACCACCCTACCCAAAAAAAGGAATTAAGAATTATAAATGGAGGCCGATCGGGATAGAATGGGACAGCAATAAAATGTCTTAAGTAGGAGAGTACACTTTTTACCCTCAAGTTGGGAGGTACAGGAGGACTTGCGGATCTTTACAAATGTGGTATCCCAAGTGGTAGCTCTGATATGATTTTGAGTGTTGATAACCAATACAAAATAAATTAGTGAGTATGAATCTGAACGAGACCCGTAGCCCTGCATATCTTGATCGCCACCTTCAAAATGCTTGATATTATGGGGTTCAAACAAAATCGGGCTCTAGCACGATAATGATATCATTGCAGAGTCCGCCCCCTAAATTCCCTTCAAACCGACCGTGTTTGCCTACTATGGCAACAAGAGGCTCAATAATAGGAATTTGATAGTAGAAAACGAATTTGATATTTAATTTTTGCAAAGTGTATGAGGATAGTCTCACCCCATAAAGTCCCCCTAAACCAACTGCAATTGCGGCTCAAATAAAAGGAATTTAACAGTACAGCACTATGCCAGAATTTTTTCAGGGCTAAGTGCTTGCGTGGCCGCCCAACACTACATACCCCTCAAACTGAACATATTTGTGGATTCTGACAAAAAAGCTCAAATCTGATATCTGGTTTATGGCCAAGTGTTTTAGGACGACTCTTCTCATCAACTCCCCCTGAACCCTGAACACATATATACCGACCCACAGTTTGTGGGAAGTGGTCCTGTAAGAGCAATAGGCTATATAATGTTTTCATATCGCAAGGGGGCGGATGATATTGGACCGATCAGTCCACTATTGCCGTAGCCTTCATAGCGTAAGGACGTGTCGAAGTGTGAAACGTATTGCTACTACCGTGATTAACCAAAGCGGTTTTTGTCTTTCATCAAAAAAGGGAAATCCATAGTATAAAACCATTATAATGGCAGCAGCACAAAAAGAATTAATTTTCAGCAATCAATGTGACTTGCCTATATGTGCCTGTCTTTATCTTTTTCCCATTGCTGTTCAATTCAACAATCTTCCTATGCGGTAATGAGCGCATAAACGAATGCAACGTGGAAATGCCATAGGTGTGCGGATAAAAACTTTCAAAAACGAAACAGATCAAACGATGAGAATGAGTGTCAACCATCAAATAGCTGAGAGTGAGGTAATTTAGATGATGATGAAGAGCATGTCGCAGCGATAGCCACGCTACTACAACAACAGCGAAGCCCTCTAACTCAGATAAATGGGAATATTAGCCACCTCAACTGCAAAGTCGTTGAACTTCAGAATATAGGAACAAAAAATAATTGGAAAGAATATTGAAATAAATAATATACAAAACGATGACATTGATGCATATGAAGTTGATCAAATCAACGCAGAAAAGGCAAATATCAAACTCAGCGAAAGCGATATTGATAACATATAAGAACCAAAAAATAAACGGAAGGTAGTGGTAGAATTCTGCACAATAAAAAAAAGAACAAACATTGAGGACAAAAATTAAAGGTCACAGAATTGAAGTAGAGAAAATAAACAAAAACGAAAGGACACCAACAAAAATATATCCGGATCTCGGAATAGGTACGACCTATTACGAAAAAAGTTTTAAATGAGACAAACAGTGTCCTGCGGAGATAGACAAAGTCGAAACAGACTGTGACTTCCAAACTGAGGCCACAGCCATCACGGAAGGGGAAGATGGTCGCTGAGAATGGTAAAAAGCCGCTCTCTTACGCCAGAGTGACAAGGAAGCACAATAGATATGAGCTGACTTATGGCAGTCATCAATATCGGCTGTGCATCCGGTAGGTCCCAGTGGAGCATCTGGTTAACGATCGGATTTTTTGAACAAAAAAGCTCAAATCTGGGTTTATCCATACGAGTTTAGAGAGGACATCTTTACGCTGCGTTTTGCGTCAGCGGAATGTCTTGATACCGTCAAACGCTCGTCAGAGGTATATACACTCTCTGGGAGGGCGCAAAGCTGGACCTGGTGAGAAAGATGGATATTCCCCAGCATACAAAGGCGACGGTCTTCATCAAGGGACGGGACAATCAATTTGCGACGAAACGCATGTTGGGATTCTTGGGCAAGCAAAACCAATTTTTGGTCGCAGAGAAGTGCTAAATTTTCCAGGAAGGAGGAAGGAACTCTCCTCGTGGTTGGCATTGATCAAATCTTCATAATGATTTTGACTAAGACTAATGGCATGGGAATTTTGAGACGTCAGGCCGTGCAGTGGCAGGTGACTCAATACTGCCCAACGAACAGTGGTTGACAACGAGACAATCATGAGCTCTCTCAATATTGGAAAGAACAGGCTAAGCAAAGATCCTAATATTAAAATATCAGGCACTGCAGTGGCGAGAGACCCAACACAGCATAACAAACAGGGACTTCAAGATTCAGAACACTGGGATAGGTAAGATCCTAATATTGAAACATTAGACAGCGCAGCGAAAGGTGTCCGATTTGGATCAGTGGATTTTGGGTCAATGCAGTGTAACTAACTTCTAAGATGGCCATTTACTAGAGGACCAATGGTTGAGGTAATCCAGATAAATCTCCACCGGAGCAAGACTCCCAAACACGCTCTTATAGAAAAATCAGTAAGAGCAAGATTCATATTGCCTTGATTCAGGAGCCATGGACAACCCGTAACAACGTTTCTGGAATGAACCATATCAACTACCAATTATTCTATGCTAACACTGGTACTCAGCCGAGGACCTGCGTTATTTGTCATAAAAATATGAATTGTATATTTTCCCCAGAGTCGTCAACGTAGTATACCACAGTGGTGAGACAGGGAGGTGGAGCATACCTGGCATTACGTTATCAGCCTTTCAACTCTCCGACACCGCCACCTAAGTCGAAACTGCAATAGTTGGTGAGGAAAGCAAAAGAGACAGGAAATGAGGTACTAATAGGGTGCGATGCGAACTCTAATCGATGAGGTTCAGGATTAGGAGGTCTCCATGGAACACTCTTTTTCTGACCATCGCTACATTAGGTATAAAATAGCATGGCCAGCGCCGAATCCGATAAGCTTCCGGAATTAGTTGAAAACCAACTGGACAAAATTCTGAAGACTACTCAGAAGAAGACTTGGGCAAGATAATTTAGATTGTCCAAGCATAAAAGACATTGGCGAAAATGTCAACAGGATTACGACTGCACTGGTGGGATCCTTCGAAGATAGTTGTCCTCTTCGAGAAAGGAAATCAACCCAAGAAAAACCCTGGATGACCGTGGAGATTCACAATATTGGGAAAGAGGTCCGCAGACTTTGTTACAGAGCACGTCGTAAAAAAGCGGAAGTTTATTGGGATGCGTATTACAGAGCGGCAAAACGTGCCTCCTGGAAGCTTTTCTGCGAACATGTCGATAGCGTTAATGACGTCGCCAACTGCTCAAATACAAAGAGCATGCCTATGTCAAGTGGAGGTCGGTGGAGACTGCCCTGCACGAGGTTGTGCATAAAAAAAAAGAATCTTTCGATGCCAAAACGTACACCCTGGCGGTATGCATTGATATCGGGGGGGCTATTAACAATGTGCCGGTTCACGAGGAGGACAAATGTGGGCCAATTTTGTCGCGTGCATCTTATTGTCCCCAAAGCGAAACCTAGCGGGCAATTGCCGAACATAATCAGCTGCTTGGGCATGAACCACGAACCCTGCCTGATTGACAGCAGGACAGTTGGTGTTGTGTTGTCATTTGGCCCATCAGAGGAAGTTCTGGCTGGGAAGAGCGCCAAGGTGGGAAAAATTACAACATTGGCCACTAGCCTAGGAAAGAAAATCTTTCTTTTCCTTTTGAGACGTGCAGCAAGTCGGAGGTGAGCCGAGAGGACAACTAAAAGTGAGCCTAACAAGCAGAGAAAAAAATAGAAGTGCAGCCAACGGCGTGTAGTGTTGTTGTTTTGTGTTGCTATAAGAACTGCATAGCAAGTGTATGAAGATATAGAAGAATTATCCTATAGTGGGGTGGAGCCTCTAAAAGCCTAAAATTGAGTAGGCACTGTTTTTAACTTATGAATAAAAAAAAATGAACTGAATTCCAAAAAAAAAGAAAACCAAGTCAGAATATTTTCCTGAACAAAAAACTAAATTACTGGCTAAAGCTTGAACTAAACGAAAATTTTAATTAAAAGTAAATAAAACGCTGCACACCAACGGCTCATCTCCTCTGCACCAGCGTGGGACCTCCTTCAGACAGTACTCGCAGACCGCAGTGCTCCAGGTGACGGCTTACATAGACCCTTAACTTAAAACTAAACATTTGGACAGACGGACGTACAGATTATCTAAAAGTAAAAGAGAAAAAGGAAATTAGTTTTTGGAATAGGCAGGCATTTTTCTTTAAGGATACTTATCTTTGATTATACCATCGACATTATTATATGGTATTTACCCTTCCCAAATAGATAGAGCTCTCTCTAGGCAGGTAGGGAGTCTCCATAGGGATTTTTGTTCCAAAACAGTACCCTGAAGATGCCGTCCTTTTGGGCGTGGTAAAGGCCTAAAAAGAAGAAGAGAAAAAAACAGATATGAAAAAAGGAAAACTAATTCCAAATACCCTTTTTCTTACCTTGAACTTTATAATATTCGGACGGACATAGCCGGACAGACGGAGTAAGCTGTCACTGTGGGCACAGCTTAACTTACTCGGCGGCAGGAGCCCCAAAAGAAGAAGACCTATAGGCCATTAGATTCGACTGAGATCGAATGTAATTCTTTGCTAATTTTAATGTTCGTAGTAAAATTAAATGATTCCTGTGAAATTTTGTGTTGATATATTGATTACTTTTTCCTTGATCTTAATGTAAAGTCCAATATCTGCTGCAATAGTTTGCTTTTAGAGGAAATAGATAAGTGTTGGCTAGGAGGTTTTCATGCGAGAGACCAGGAGTTTCCGGACCCGACAAAGTTTCACAGCCGTCAAGCTCCTTGGTATTTGAACGGAGGACTCCTAGCTAGCATACCTTTTCGTTAGGCGGCCCTAATTTATAGTCTTAGTTTAGATAGTAGTGTACTACGTAACTAATAGCTTTAATTTAGGGTTAGTTTACCAAACCATCCATTAGTTAAAACAGCAATAGACCAAGAATATCTCACCGTAGTCCGACAGAAGGGATCGTTGTGCTCCTAGACACCGGTCTCAGACCGCCCTAGTGTCCACCGGGCATGTCTTCGGTCAAAGTCTACGTGAGGTATTCCGTTTCAGTAGAGTTCATTAGAAGCACCCACAAACCTGTAAGGAAGCAAATATACGTTCAATAAGGCTAACATAGTTTAATTGCAATATCTTCTCTTCATCTTATCGTCCCCTGAAAACCCTAGCTCCAACATCTCAAACAATTCAAATAAGTTTTTATTTCAGTTTTTTCTTCGTTTTTTACTTTTAATATTACATTTTTGTTTTATTTAATTATCATTAGGATTAAGAAGTTGGGATCTGATTTTTTGAATTTTGGGTTTAGTCTGATTCTCAGGGAGAGAGTTAGGGGACCATTTTATTACGAATTGATTTTTTGTATTAATTTATTTACCTAAACTTTGAAGTATTTGCATTTTTATACCTTGCTACTTGAATTATTCTTGTTTTTGTTTGGAATTTGTCTTGAAATCTTTACGCGTTTGTATACATTTTTACATTGTGTACAACATATTTTGCGGGGAGTGTGTGTGTGTTGGTTGACAGGTTCTTTTATTTGCAATTTGCTACTTATATAGGCAAAGGTGTTAACCAGGCAAGGAAGTAGGCAACAGTACGAGATGGAGAACGACATTCCAATTTCCACATCGGGAGCAGACACTCGTCCGATGGCAGAAAACACCGCTGTGACCGCTTCGACAACAAATCCTACCACCACAGTGGTAAATACCGCAATCCAGGCCAGCACCGCCCTAACCACCATGACGACATCGTCTATAGCGCCACACGTGTCAAGTGACGTATCCTTCAATTCTGAGGTCCTAGACAATACGGTGATTTCGCCCGACTTCGCCAGCCAGACAGCGCAAAATATACGCCGGGACTTCCGAGGACAACCTGGAATTCCGGAGGGAAAACGGTTATAGGAATGGCCTAGAAGAGATGGTGGCATCCGTTGGTTTGGCCCAGGCACAGTTAATGAGGAGCGTGGAAGAGATAAGACAGCTAAAGAATGAGTTAAGTCAGCAAATGTCGAATGTAGGGCAAAGTGTTCCACCGCTGTCCACTCAGCCGCCATCTTCGAGCATGGCTGTACCGGGTCATAAGGCCAGAACTGAAACCCAATTATAATCAATGGTCAAATTTCCAAGCTCCACCACCACTAGCAGGCCCAATGGCGAATCCACCACCACTGACGGGTCCAGGAGCAAGATCTAGACACCCACAATCTAATGAATTTACCCATGAGCGCTATACATCGCAACAAGCTGAAGATCTTTACTGGCAGTCTCCACAAAACAGGTCATATCCACAAAGGCCGTTTCCAGGCCCAAGATATGACGTGAAGAAAAGGGGAGTGTGTTTTGATGGTAGTGACCAGAAGATGGATGCGGAGGGTTTTATCTTTCGACTCGAATCCATGAGGCAAGACTACGGATATCCGTATGAAGAGGTGCTCATAGACTTCCCACAGCTGCTCGAGGGTAGTGCACTGGACTGGTATTGACAGCAGCGTCGTATCGCTCCATTCAATCACTGGGGGCATCTAAGGGAAGCATTCTTGGCCCAATTTCGCCGCTTCCAGAATTAATTCCAAATTCAAAAGAAGATAATGGACAGACGCCAATTACCTAATGAGTCATTCGAAGATTTTTTCAATGCGATTATTAAAATGAGAAACCAACAGCGTGTTCCTTATAGCGAAAGAGATCTGGTGGAAATTATGAAAGGGAACTTGAAATCATTCCCAGCTGCACTGATCTTCTCTATCAGAATGCACGGATTGAACCATTTCCGCAAAGAGGTTAAACGCGATGATTGCTGGACAAAGACAGGCGTATCACCAAAGACCCTACCAACCACCAAGAGTGCATGAGCTGTATTACGAGGAAAAAGACGCCGAGATGATAAACGAAACGGCCGATCTAGAGATAGATGCACTAAGAGACGCAACGAAGTACACTTGTTGGAATTGCCGAAAAAATGGTCACAGCTATATCGAGTGTCCGATACCAACAAGCCGCGTGTTCTGCTTTCGATGCGGTAAGGAGGGAGTCGTAACACCAAAGTGTCCTAAGTGTCAGGGAAACTTGACACGGAGCGCGCCTCGTACTGCGGAAGCGCGTTCCACACAGACAGAGACCCGCAGCAGTAAGAGAGGATTCCGAAGAAACACCTAGCGTGTCCAACACAACTCCGACTACAATTCTGGTTAATCCAGAACTGAAGGCTGTGAAGATAGGAAACCAGGTTAGAGAGCTGAAACCCTTGCATATGCGTGTGAAGAAATATGAAGAGCTTAGAGCAAGAATTTTTGGTAAAGTTTCGCCTAAAGTGAAGAGGGCGCGAGAGCGGTACAAACGCAGGAGGCAGGTTCGTCACGCTATATCTTCTGCGTCTTTATATGAAGGTTACGATGCGAGGCTTTATACAAAAATTCAAATTCGGGCGCTGATATAGAAGGTTTGCTTGATAGTGGTGCCACGGTGTGTTGTTTAGGTAAGGACTGCATGGAATTTACGAAGAGAGTTGGCATTGAAGTCCAGAATTTCTATTTTTTCGTTAGCACTGCTGATGAGACCCCGCACAGAATGGTTGGTAAGTTTAGCGTTCCAATTACCTGCAATAACCGAACCCGGGATATGACATTCCACCTTGTACCCACTTTGAAAAAAAAACTATTCCTCGGAATAGATTTCATGAAAGCCTTTGGCTTGTTCGCATCGGTGGAAAGCCTTAGTACCAATAGTGTTAGCTTGTGTGATGAAGCGGATGGTGGGGCTGATGATAACGAAAAAATGCATAGCCTGTCTGATCCACAACGGCAACGTTTGGAGATGATAATGGCCAAATTCCTATACCAAGAAGGGCTTGGGTAGAACAAAGTCTGAAGTCCACACCATCGATACCGGCGACGCAGTACCTGTTAAAAGTAAACATTACCCGGTCTCACCGGCAGCCCAAAAACTAATGTACGCGGAGCTAGATAGGATGTTGGCCATGGGAGTCATTGAGCCTAGTGAAAGCGCATGGAGTCACACGGTAACTCTTGTCCGCAAGGGTGAGAAGAAGCGGCTACGCTTGGACGCACGAAAGCTCAATGCCCTGACGGTCAAAGATGCCTATCCGCTTCCGCACATTGAAGGTTTGCTGAGCCGACTGGGTGATACATACTATATCTCGAGTGTCGACTTGAAGGACACATTCTTACAAATACCATTGGATCATTCAAGTAGAGAAAAGACGTCATTCACCGTGCCGGGGAGACCACTTTACCATTTCACGGTCATGCCTTTTAGGATGTGCAACGCAGCTCAAAGGTTATGCCGTTTAATGGATAAAGTGATTCCCTCAGCAATACGTGATAGTGTCTTTGTCTACTTGGATGATCTGCTGATTGTTTCGTCAGACTTCGACGCCCACGTGGTACTGGTCGATCGCGTAGCAAAATTATTAGATGATGCCGGGTTAACAATTAACGTGGCTCAGTCTAAAGTCTAAATGTTGCTTTAAGGAGCTTCGTTACCTAGGCTACATTGTTGGTAGAGGAGAGCTCAAACCGGATCCGACAAGATAGATACCATAACCCGGTTCTGTTATCCTAAGACAATCAAACAGTGGATGGTGTAGACGGTTTATGCTGCCATTGCCGCTCCAATCTTTGACACATTGAAAAAGTGCAAGCAGTTCATGTTCACAGAAGAGGCTATACTGGCGTTTGATTATTTGAAGAATGCCCTAGTGACGAGTCCAATTTTGACGCACCCTGATTTTGGGAAGCACTTTTATGTGCAGTGTGATGCCTCCGACCTTGGAATTGGAGCGGTTCTGTTCCAGAAGGATGGAGAAGGCGGAGACATCCAATAGCGTACTTTTCGCAAAGGCTGACGTCTGCTCACGTAATTATTCCGTTACCAAACGGGAATGCTTGGCCGTGGTAATGGCGATGAAGAAGTTTCGCCCATACATTGAGCTGATGCCTTCCACCATTATCACGGACCATAGCAGTTTGAAGTGGCTTATGTCACTTAAAGATCTTAGCGGACGCTTAGCTAGGTGGAGTCTGCATCTCCGATCGTTTTCTTTTAAGGTGGAGCATCGGCCCGGTTCCCAAAATGTAGTACCAGATACCCTGTCCAGATATGGCATGGAAGAGTTGTCAACTGATCTCGATTATCTGATAGATTTGTCCGCGGAGGTTTTTAAATCGGATAATTATAATGAACTGATTTCCATTGTTTCGAAGAACACTGGCAGTTTGCCAGATATTAAAGTTGTAGACGGATATGTCTATAAAAGGACCCAGCACTACGATGGCGTGCCCATTCACGAGGATTTTTCGTGGAAGCTATGGGTTCCACAGGAATTGACAGCAGGTATCATTGAGAAATCTCACTGTCCACCGCAGGCTTCACATGGCGGCTTTCACAAAACTTTAAGAAGGATAAGGGAATATTTCTATTGGCCCAACATGACCACACAAGTTAGGGAGTTTGTGCAGGGTTGCGAAATGTGTAAGTCTACGAAACAGGCAAATACTACTCTTCGTCCTCCTATGGGAAAAGAGGCCATAGTTGAGAGACCCTTTCAACGAATATATATAGATTTCTTAGGCCCATACCCCCGCCCGAAGAATGGGAACTCTTTTATTTGCATCGTGTTGGACCATCTAAGCAAATACGTTTTGTTGAAGGCGATGACGAAGGCGAGCTCTAAGAATGTGACAAAGTTTCTAGTTTCAGAGGTCTTCCATAAATTTGGTACCCCCGAGACAATTGTGTCCGATAACGGGCAGCAATTCGTTAGTAAAGAATTTCAGGAGTTGATGAGGAATTTCGGAATTAATCACCTAAGAACAGCTACGCACTCTCCCCAAACAAATGCTTCGGAGGGAGTGAATCAGTCCATCCTGGCGGCTATACGGTCGTATTTGAAAGAGAGTCATCAGGATTGGGATAAATATCTGTCCGAGATAGAATGTTCATTGCGTTCCTCTATACATTCGACCATCGGGGTTACACCTTATTTCGCGCTATTTGGAATGAATATGATCAGTCATGGTAGCGTATACGCCCTAGCCAGGAAGTTGCAACTTTTAAATGACCCCGAGAGTGAGATGATTCGAAAATCGGCTAAACTAGAGATTATACGGAAAAGTATCAGGGAAAGCCTACATAAGGCCTATTTGGGCAATGAGAAGAAGTACAATATACGCAGCAGAATTGTCAAGTTCATACCAGAACTGGAAGTATACCGAAGAAGCTTCCAACAAAGTGATTTCAAGAATCAGTTTAACGCGAAATTTGGTTTGAAGTTTCACAAATGCAGGATAGTAAGACCGGTTGGTAACTGCCTCTATGAGGTCGAGGGTGTTTATCACATGAATGACTTGAAGCAGTGAGGCATCTACGATAGCTCCATGCAGTGCATGATTTTTTTTCTTCTTGTCTCTGGATTTGAACCAGACGACTTCTAACGAGGAGTACATTTTTTTTGGGCGGCGATAGAGGAGTAGATATAGTTTCGACTATTGTATCATTGATGCAGTGTCGTTTTGGCAACCAGGATATGGGTGGAATTTTTAATTCTTTCACAGTAGGTGTTTCAGTGGTTTAAATCGAAAGGTTCAAACTCTGTTTTTTCGGTGGTGTTTAGAGGGAAGAAAAGGGAAGTACCAGCTCTTGGGTGAGGTCCATAGGATCTTCGCATTTCGAATGCAATGGGTTTTTTACTTTGTGGGTCAGACGATTCCAGACCCAGATTTATCGTTGGTGATTGAGAGGAGAGACCATATACTCAGATAGTATTGGCGAGGTGATTTGTTTATTCCATTTACAAAGGTCTGAAGACCTTACCAGCTGAAGACCCCCCCCCCCCAGGGTGGGAAGATATCGACCTATTTCCTACGCTATATCTACTATATACAGGTATGAAACACTTACCGTTTTCCTCTCTGTGTAGTTTCTTCGTTTTCCTCTTTTTGATGCGACCATGTTATGGCGGTTAGTCAAAACGCGTTCTGGATCCTTTGGAGATAGCCTGTAATTAAGAAGAGGAAATTCATTAATGGTTGCGAATAGAAGTAGGAGTGGAAGTATTTCATACCTTACTTTAGGTGAACTTACAGGCGTCTAAGGTCGGATGCTGAAAATATAAGGAACAATAGTGCAAATAGGATATGGTTTGTTAGGTCAGTGGTGAGATATAGAGCTTTACACAGGCGTTTGAATCACTCATACGCAAATGCGTGGGATGTCGGTCTACCTAATTCTAATTGTGTCCTACTTTTATGGTGTTGCCACCAGATACAGAAGGCCCAACCCAACTGTGACATCTTTCCTCCACATGTTGCTTACAGGCCAAGAGATCGGCGATGAACCATCTGCACCAGGCATCGGAGATGAGCGCTAGAGTTCTCGTAGCCAGAGTACCGCAAAAGCTTTCCTTAAGTGCCCCATTGAAGCTAGGACATTAGGCTGCACATCGGGGGAAGGACGGTAAGGACTATGAGCTGCCCGAGGACGATTATGGCGGTTGGAATCCCAGTGTGAGAAAAGGCACGAGGCAAATTCACCCAGGTGAATAGGCCGAAACACCGCATCCGGTGACGATAACTCTAGTACCCATCCCTGAGCTTGGTCTTCAGGAGCACCGCGGTCACCTTTTGGACACGTAATACTCCAATGGATGTTTTTGCCACACACGATTTGGACCCCGATATAGGCCGGTAAATTTTGGTATCGGCGCGTATTTTGATTAGGCATGGCCTGGCGTTCCGTTTATTGGTATATCTATGGTCTGTGGTTTGTTGGATAGGTCAACACCTTGCACGATGTTGACTGAATGCCATGACCTCCTGCTTGTTAAGCAATTTGCGGGATAGCGAAGGAAAACACTTACCTTATTGGTCGTAAAGGGCTGACAGGAGTCTTTTGCTGGTACCTAGGGAAACAGGAGCTTATCTCCGTTGTTAAGTGATACGTTTACTACCTACCTCGCATATTCATTCTCCGCTGAAGATCGGCAGCGTTCTCCAAGAGCGGGTGCTCCATTATTTGAGACGAGATGTACGGCTTGGTCGTCCAGTAGTTTTCTTCCTTGAAAGCTGAAAAGACAGAGAAATATAAATGATCGTTTTGCAATAACTTCGATTGGTTGTTGTTGGTTCGATTTTAAATCTTTGACAACATTTTTGCTTGATCCATTTGTGGCGTTATTCTCCAGGTTATTCCCCGATATTTATGTAAAGTTTATCAGTTGGCACCTTTAATTTGTATACATCTTGCCAATTCGGTTTCACTTGCTTTTTCTTGGTATTTTTCCGAGGTTATGTTTTTACAATATTTTTTTTAAACCTTTTCAAATTCGAATACATTTTGATTTTTTTATTTTTGTTTTTGATTCCCATTTATTTTCTTAGGATTTCATGAATTTTCGTGTTTTTCCCTTGGAGCAAACCTCCAAATGGTCTTGAATTTTACCGTACTAATTCTTTTATTTATTTATTTAATGGCAATTCTTTTTTTTCTGTAACTTCATTCCAACATTCGTGTTTTTTTTTTCTTAGTATTTTTTTGTTTTTGGATTTCGTAAATTTTCACATTTTTATTTGGTTACTTCACATTTCTGGCACAAATTCTGTTTGAGCTTTAATTTTTTTCTTCACTTTAACTTTCTTACAACACTTTCACTTTTCAGTTCACTGATCTTTAAATTAATTCACAAAAGCACACCTTTTCACATTTCATCTTTTTGTTTTGGTCTTTTGGATCATCAGAAAGACGACGGGTTTTTATTTTGTCAAGTTCTTTTATATGCATTTGGTTTTTCATTTACCTTCACACTCATGGAAACGCAGATAATTGGGCAACATTTTTTTCGGCTTCTGTCTTCACATCATTTTTTAGAAAGTACTGTTTTTCTTTGGACACAGAGTTTGGTTTTAATACCCCCACCTCCATTCATAGCTTGAGTGGGTAGGAGTACCGCAATACCATAATATTACACTACGCACACATGTTGACACATAGCCACAGCCGCCTACGTAAGTTTAAAAGTTTTAAAACTTTGGCGTCCTTTTCACACACCATTACCGGACATATACGTCTTTGAACCATCACATCGTTGGTTAAATTTTAACTGTCTGCATGTACAGTGTTCGCAAGTAATGTTGCGGAATATATATGATTTTTTTTATGGCAATTATAATCCCAAATGGGGTTCACAAACACATACTGGCATGAAAGAATAAGTTTTATTTATAGCGAAGTCGAACATATGTATAGATTTTTTTTAAATTTTTTGGGAATTTGTCCAATTTAAACAACATGCCGGTGTCATGTAGGGGTCGGAGGCTGTTTTTTTAACCTGGCGGGTTTTATCAAATCAGTGGCTGATACCTTCACTTCACACACCTATGATACCTTTTGGGTCAGACGAGTTGAAAAATATGGAACCATAAAAGTACTTCATGTTCTTTTGTTTCAACCGATTTATTATTTAATGGACATTTGAACATTTTCATTCATTTAATTGTTTTACATTTACGCACACACACACACGCGTAATTTTGCATGGCCTTGGCACGGAATTTTCGCGACATCACTGTAAAAGCCACCTGGGTCGCGAGCACGATATACACTTGATTTTTTATACCATAAAATAAATAAATTTTTTCTTCGCCATGGCGAAGCTGCTTTTTCATTTTAATTATGAATGACAGTGTTCATTCATTTATTTTAACGTCGTTACGGTGTGGCGGCTACTCATACAGTATACCGGTCCTAATTCAGGGAAGAGACACTTACGGCTGTCACTGGTAACTGGTACCAATTTATCGTTCTTAAGGGGCGTATACATTATTAGATACGTATTTATTTGGCAGAAAAATTTTCAAATTTATAGAAACCAGAGTAGGTTTATACAGTAGATTCCATAATAAGTCGATGCAGTGAAAACCAGAGTAGAATCGTACACAAATAACTACAGAACGAAGCTTTTGGCATAGGTCGGCTGAGCGATAAGTCGGACAAACATTGTATTTTTGATGGTAGAACTATGCAAGGTAGTGCTCGAATAAGGTAGGGATTGCGGTGCAGATGCATTTTAGGGATCGCCGCTCGGAATTATTCGAATGTAAGGGCAGATATATCATAGGAATTTGCACCTTTTTCCCTCCCATCCTTTGACAATGATGTTCAAAGGATGGTTGGGTTTGTCGCGTGCACCTTTTTGTCCCCCCAAAGCGACACCTAGCGGGCAATTGCCGAATATAATCAGCTGCTTGGGCATGAACCACGAACCCTGCCTGATTGACAGTAGGACAGTTGGTGTTGTGTTGTCATTTGGCCCATCAGAGGAAGTTCTGGCTGGGAAGAGCGCCATGATGGCAAAAATGACAACATAGGCCACTAGCCTAGGAAAGAAAATATTTCTTTTCCTTTTGAGACGTGCAGCAAGCCGGATGTGAGCCGAGAGGACAACTAAAAGTGAGCCTAATAAGCAGAGAAAAAAATAGAAGTGAAGCCAACGGCGTGTAGTGTTGTTGTTTTGTGTTGCTATAAGAACTGCATAGCAAGTGTATGAAGACATAGAAGAATAATCCTATAGTGGGGTGAAGCCTCTAAAAGCCTAAAATTGAAAAGGTACTTTTTAAAATTATGATTAAAAAAATTAACTGAATTCCAAAATTAATGAAAAGAAAAAAAAGAAAACCAAGTCAGAATATTTTGATTCCTTTATTGCTGAAAAAAGGAACTTCTAACAACTAAACAAAAAGAAACAAAAAAAGAAATCTTACAAACTGAATTACCAATCAACTTTAAAGTTATAGTAAAAACGATGCTTAAAAACTATTCTTAAAAACTACTCTTATGCTAACCTTAAAGAAATAAAAGTGGATTATAATTTCCTCTAGAAAAACTGAATTATTAGCTCATCTACTCTGCACCAGCGTGGGACCTCCTTCAGACAGTACTCGCAGACCGCAGTGCTCCAGGTGACGGCTTACATAGACCCTTAACTTGAAACTAAACATTTGGACAGACGGACGTACAGATTATCTAAAAGTAAAAGAGAAAAAAGGAAATTAGTTTTTGGAAAAGGCAGGCATTTTTCTTTAAGAATACTTATCTTTGATTATACCATCGACATTATTATATGGTATTTACCCTTCCCAAATAGATAGAGCTCTCTCTAGGCACGTAGGAAGTCTCCATAGGGATTTTTGTTCCAAAACAGTACCCTGAAGATGCCGTCCTTTTGGGCGTGGTAAAGGCCTACAAAAAGAAGAGAAAAAACAGATATGAAAAAAGGAAAACTAATTCCAAATATCCATTTTCTTACCTTGAACTTTACAATATTCGGACGGACATAGACGGAGTAAGCTGCCATTGTGGGCACAGCTTAACCAACTCGGTGGCAGGAGCCCCAAAAGAAGAAGACCTATAGGCCATTAGATTCGACTGAGATCGAATGTAATTCTTTGCTAATTTTAATGCTCGTAGTAAAATTAAATGATTCCTGTGAAATTTTGTGTTGATATATTGGTTACTTTTTCCTTGATCTTATTGTAAAGTCCAATATCTATGCAAGAGTTTTTTCATGATGTTTTTTTTTTTATTTTTTAATCAATTTGAATCAATGATAATCGTTTTGTTTTAATAAAGAAACGTACTTGAAATGTTTATAACGTTTGATGACAACAAGGTCTTTAACTGAGATCATGTAGATCTTGAGAAGAAGGAGATAGGAAGGGGGTGATAAGATGGAGAGGTACGTACGGGGCAACTGACTTGAAAGTTGCTATGGTGGAGCTCCGACTCCAGAGGGAGACATATTCCTCGCCAGAACACCAGGCGAGAAGGCTTCCTACAGGTAGATGTGGTGCTTCCTCTTTTTATTTGAACATCTTAGTTTAGACGTTTTTTTTCTGGCCAAACATACCTTTTCTTACAGTATAAGCCTGGCATGTACAATTTTTTTGTTCCTGATAGATGACACGCTTGCGCAAGAACCATTCCATCCGGCGAACACTAGCCGCGCATACGCCACCATGCCAGCACAGCGACAAGCGGTCGGAAAATACTTTGAAATTATCAGGCCAGGACAGGACAATTTAACGAACTACGTTTCCTCAATAAGACGATTTCGATATCTGACGAGGTCAAATACCTAGGTGTGATCTTGGACGGGAAACTCAATTGAAAGTGTCACATCCAGGAACGTACTGAGAAATCTCAAAGATGTTGGGCACAATGTAGACGGGCCATAGCCTCGAAATGGGGCTTCAATCCGAAGAAAGTCCACTGGCTCTACAGGAGCATGATGAGACCAATACATACTTACGCCTCAGTAGTTTGGTGGACTGCTATGGAGAAAGACTGCAACATAAGGATCATACACAGGTTTAGAGAACATGTTTTCTTGGCATAGGCGGAGCGATGAGGACCAGGCACTGGAGAATATTCCATATGTCCGACCCATTGGCATACAGATTAATTGTGAAGCAGGCACTGCGGCTATGAGACTTAAGGTGATGGGAGAATGGATTGAGAATGTGAGCACCTCATACCATCGCGGTATAATCGAGAGGACGATAGGAAACCTGGAAGGAAGAGAAGTGGTATCCGATCGGATACCTGAGACGATACTTGAGGACTAGTGCGAGGCACTGCTGCCAGCGCACAGTGTTGGACTGACGGAACCTTAGTGTTGCCATATGGAAGATCATGTTACACGGATGGATCAAAGCTAGATGACGGAGTGAGCCTGGTGGTATACATGGAGAACCCAGGGACTAAGATCTGGATCGACCATAATACGGTCCTGCAGGCGGAGATCCGGGCGATCACGGAATGCGTGAGGTGGAAAGGGCAGACGATTTGGCGGTGAAGGCCAGAGGACTGCTATCAATAAACTTGGTTAACCAGAAGCATTTCGGGTCAACGCAGTCCGAGTTAAGGATGCGAATGCGCATGCAACATTGTAGAACAGCGAAACGGTCGGTAGGACAGCGAAAATCCTATGGGGGATCCAGATCGTGAGAAGACGAGGCTATTACTGAAAGGAAGCAAGAAGGTGGTCAGTATAGCTATTGGTATCATAACGGGACACTTAGGACTACGAGCTCACTTATGTAAAATCGGTGCGGCAAGTGATAGCATGTGTAGGGCACGCAGGGAAGATTATGAGACGTTGTAGCATTTCCTTTGTCATTGCCCGGATACCGGTACTAAGGACAACAGATACCGGTACTAAGGTGGAGACACTTTATCAGATATGAACCAACTTAGGGGATTGGTATTGAAAACTATTAAGGATTTTATAAGTAGCATGGAATTCCTAACTTAATTTTGTTTGAAAGGTTACTTTTTAGTTTTTAGAGCGCACAATAAGCCGATTACTGGCTTAGATATATGTCCATAGAGGCATGGGGCAGGTTAATATCTGCACCCTCTTTTTAACTTAACCTTACCTATGTAAATTACCAGATAATCTGAATATAATAATACTAGTAAAAACAAATATAATAGATGATGTTTTAAGAAACTCCAAACTTTGATGTGTATATTCGAAAAGATATATTACTTGTGTCCGTATATCGACCACCTTAAATGTGCAGAATTTACATATTAATTTGAAAATAATCTTAAACCAACAAAGGCTTATATAAACTGATATAAACATAAACCAATTACTTTTTAGGCAACCCAATATATAGACTGTTCCTTAGACCAGAAAATCGAATAATATGGCAATTTGAATTGATTAAAAAAAGGCTAAATGACGAATATTTAATATGCAGTCACATAGTCATTCAAAGACAACTACCACATGATGATCAATGTTTTAGGCGTAAAGCCACTATAAACGAGTGGCAATAAAATTTACTTACTGGCTGTTTACGATTGTATGTGAATGGAAACCCCAACACGAACAAAGAGAGGACAGAGTGGTCAGTTTACGGTATTAATTGTAAACTACCCTGAGACGAGCCTAACCAATAATTGTTTAAGCAATTTAAGAGCCTATCTTTGTCATAGATAAAGAATCGAAATATATATAGAATAAAGAATATAGAAGAAAAAATCTGTAGAATTAAAATGCTTCATTAACACCTTTATTTATATATATTTAAATACATATACGTATACAAATATGTAATATATATATATATATATATATATATATATATATATATATATATATATATATATATATATATATATATATATATATATATATATATATATATATATATATATATATATATATATATATATATATATATATATATATATATATATGTGACAATTTCTTTTTTAATGATTAAAAACAACATTAAAAAAATAAATAAAGTTAAGTTTTGTTGTATATGTTGTTTCTTTATATTTCTTAATTTAATTTAAGAGCCTATCTTTGTCATAGATAAAGAATCGAAATATATATAGAATAAAGAATATAGAAGAAAAAATCTGTAGAATTAAAATGCTTCATTAACACCTTTATTTATATATATTTAAATACATATACGTTTACAAATATGTAAATATATATATATATATATACATATATATATATATATATATATATATATATATATATATATATATATATATATATATATATGTGTGACAATTTCTTTTTTAATGATTAAAAACAACATTAAAAAAATAAATAAAGTTAAGTTTTGTTGTATATGTTGTTTCTTTATATTTCTTAAATTAGAAAACAAAAATACAAGTTTGCTTTTTTGTTCTAACGGTGCTTTTGTCTCATAAGAAAAAATTATGACAACCAAAAAGTCTGCATATTTGAAAGAAATAAAATTATTAAATTGTGGAAAGAAGGACAAAACTTTAGAAATATTGGTAGAACAGTTGGAAGAACGTATTCTTCTGTCCAGCGCGTAATTAATAATTACAATGAAACCGGCATTATAACTTCAAATCCTCGGCTTGGGCGTCCAAAAAAATTATCCGTTTGAGAAGAGCTCTAAGTGATTAATATGGCAAGCAAAAACCCTCGTATAACATCAACCAAAATTGTTGAAAATATTAAAACAATGTTTAAAAAAAGCATCTGTGCCGAAACTGCCCGAAAAATATTACATAGAACTGGATTTCATGGAAGAGTTCCTCGAAGTAAGCCGTATATTTCAGTCATAAACAGACAAAAGCGGATTGCATTCGCTTATACTTTCATCAATAAGCCTCCTGAATTCTGGAAACAAATTATTTTCTCCGACGAGAGCAAGTTCTGTATTTTTGGCATTAAAGGTTTGGCGTTAAAGGTCGGGAAATAGTGTGGCGCAAGTCCAAGACTGAGCTGGAAAAACAAAATTTAGTTGGAACGGTGAAGCACGGTGGTGGTGGAGTTATGGTGTGGGGGTGTATGGCTGCTAGTGGCGTGCGTCAATTAGAATTTATTGAGTCCAAAAGGGATAAATGGGGTTATCTCAATATTTTGAAAAAAAAAATTTGAAACCAAGTGCTGCTAATCTATGGTTAGCAACGAAATTTTGGTTCCAACAAGATAACGATCCAAAGCATACATCGGAGGTTGTTAGGCTTTGGCTTCTATATAACACTCCAAAGCTTAAAACACCACCCCAATCACCAGATCTCAACCCCATTGAGCATCTTTGGGATCTATTGGAGAAAAAAATTCGTCAGCACGTTATAACCAGCAAGGAGATGTTACGAAGTGTCATGCAGGCAGAATGGGCTTAAAACAACGTGGCTATCCTACCAAATATTAGGAATGTGCTATTATGTTTTTATTTTGTGTTTAAATAACTCTTCTGTTTATTTTTAATTTCTGAACGCAGACTTTGTGGTGCTTATATTTAATTGTTATCATATCGCTCAAGAGTGAAAGTGCTTAACCAAACTTAGAATTTTGTTTTTGTTTTTAATGTTAGGAATATGAAGAAAAAATATATGTAAAAGAGTTAATTTGATTTATAATTTTTTTTTGTGTTCTTTGACCAATCAAAAAAGTTTGTCAGGTGAACGCAGACTCTATGGGCTATGTGTATATACTAGTTGCCTTCTTTTACTTTATATGGAACAAAAGTTTCCTTGGAATATTTATTTTCGACAATTAAAGATCTTTTACTGAAATACCATGCTAACTTGACTAACTGTTTAACAATATAAGTGCCTTTGTCTGAATCCCATATGATATTTATTGGTCTACGAATTTAAGATTGGATGTAAGGTGTACTCCATTCTTAAAATACTTTATTTCAGCCCGATATTCTCATGATATCTTATTTAGGGGTGTTTTCGGCGGTGAGGTGGTCTCCAGACACTTGGCCCTGAAAAAATATCAGCATCGTGCTCTTCTTTCAAATACCATTTATTGAAACCCCAAATTGCCATTGGCTTAAGAGGAGTTTATAGGATGAGGCGTCCCCCAAACACATGGCCCCAAAACAGGTTATTATATTCGTTTTCTAATCTCAAATACCTTTCATTTGAGCCACATATTAGCATGGTCGAAAAATTTTAACCCTTTGGAGAAGGGGTGGTGCCCTAAATACATGGTCCTACATTTGGATATCAAATTCGTATTTTACTCCCAAATACCTTTATTTGAGCCCCATATTGCGATGGTCAATAAATTTATTTTTACCCCATGTTCCCATTGCCCTCAAAACTGGGTATCAAATTCGTTTTCTAATCTAATTTAAACTCCTTATTGCAAAAGTCAGCAAATATGTCCGGTTTGGGGTATTGGCCCTAAAAACTATGAATATTTAGTTCCACTCTTTTTAAAACCCAAATTGTCTTGGCGAGCAAATACGTCCGCTAGACAGTTGGCCCCTAATGTTGATATTAGATACGTGGTCTACTCCCACATACCTTTAATTTGAGCCCTATATTTCCATAGTCCGCAAACATGACCGGCTTGGGGGGTGTTTTGGGGGATGGTCGACCACTCAGGGAGTTGGCCTAGAAAATATATACCGGATTCGTGTTCCACTTTAAAAACCCTCTTATTTGAGCCTCATATTGCAATAGTCAGAAAATACTTACTATTCAGGTGTTTTGGGGGTGGCGTGGCACTTTTCCCGAATATTGATATAAAATTCGTGCTTTACTCCCTTTTATTTGAGCCCCATTTTGCTATGGTCGTAAATTTGTCCCCTTTGGGGGATGTTTTTAGTGAGGGGCGGCCCCCAAACATTTCGTCCCATATTTGGATATCAGATTCGTATTCTACATTCAAATACAAATACAAATAAGTCCAGTTTGGGGGGTGTTTAGGGTAAGTGGTGGACCCACAGAAACGTGGTCCTACATTTGGATATAAGATTCGTATTTTACTCGCAAATACCTTTTATTTGAGTCCCATATTGTCGTGATTGGTTTAAATATATGTTTGGTAGGTTTTAGGGTGGGGCAGCCCCCCTAGGTACCCCAACTGAAATTTGGATACCAAATTTTTATTTTTAGGGTGTTATATGAGAGCACACAAAATTTCGCTTAAATCGCACCACCCATCTCCGAGATCTGGCGTTTCTGAAAATTAGGGTAAGGGGGAGGGTCTATTGGAAAAATCTTCTTCAATCTGTTTTTCCCTTTATAAGCGGAACACGAAACGATGTAAATTTGATATAAAATTTATTTCAAGAACAAAAAGTAATTATCAGTTTGAAAGAATAGGAACAACTAACACAGAAAACTAATTCTATATTCTAATAACAAAAAAAACATTTACAGGATATGTATGTTGAAATATATAAAAACAAAGTATTTTTTATACAAAGTGTTTGTTTTTCCAACACTCCACCACAACATGCATATTCCTTGCGTTTTTCAATCATTTCAATTCAATTAATTCTAAAAATTTTTGGTGTTTCGTTTTTTCCAAGTTCTTCTAAACATGTCTGCGATCATATCATCGGTTGGGCAATAGACCAAATTTATGGCTTTCTTCTTCAATAGATCTCTTAGATGATGATATTTAATATCGACATGTTTCGTCCTTTTATGATGCACGGGGTTAGAAGCAAGTTGTAAAGCCCCTTGATTGTCAACATTAATAGTGACACTGTCTTCCTTCAAAAATCCAAGTTCTTGTAATAATCGGCTTAAATATACCGCTTCCTTTGATGCATTGGATGTTGACACATATTCTGCTTTAGTGCTGCTTAAGGCGACTATATCCTGCTTCTTGGATTCCCAGGAAATAACACAATTTCCAATAAAAAATATTGATCCAGAATATGACTTCCTGTCTGTAGTGCATCCGCCCCAATCAGCATCAGCGTAACCCATAAGTTTCCCATTTCCACTTCTAAAATGCAACTTCATATCTCGGGTTCCTTTTAAATATCTTAGGATATGTTTGGCTGCCGTCAAATGTTCTACATGCGGATCTTTATTTCTTTGTGAAATCTTCGTAACTGAATGAAGTATATCTGGCCGAGTTGTTAGAGCTAAATACAGCAAGGAGCCTATCAAAGATTGGTATTCAGTTGAATCTACTTTTCTGCAGTCACCATCGCATTTGTTTTGATATCCTGGTGATAATGGTACTGCAGCTGGCTTACAATTCTCCATACCGTAATCCTTCAGTATTTCATCGATGAATGTAGCTTGACTTATTTTAATATCTCCTTTATTGGTCAAATCGAAATTTGCTGCAATTTCTTTCTTTAACTTCAATATTTCGCTTTCATTTTCACATCCGATTATTAAGTCATCAACGTAGACAGCTATAAGCATTAAATGACCATTTCTTGTCGACTTGTACAAACAAGGTTCACTCTCACAGCTTTTAAATCCGATCTTGCACAAAAAATCATTGAGAGTTGAATTCCATACGCGTCCAGCTTGTTTGAGTCCATAAAGTGATTTATTTAAGCGCAGGACTTTATTTTTGTTGTTCTCGTCTATAAATCCTTCGGGTTGGCGCATATATATTTCTTCATCCAAATCCCCATTCAAATATGCAGTAACAACATCTACTTGGTGCAAGTGCATTTTATGCTCGACAGCTAATGCGAGTAACATTCTGATTGTTGAATATCTTACCACTGGCGAAAATGTTTCATTGTAGTCTATGCCGTATTTCTGACACAGCCCTTTGCAACCAGCCTTGCCTTGTAGCGCTCCACCTGGCCATTCTTATTCCTCTTTATCGCATAAACCCATTTGCAGTTTATCGGTTTGCATCCTGGTGGAAGTTCTTGCATTGTCCATGTTTTATTTCGTTGATGTGATAACATCTCAGCTTCCATCACTTTTCTCCACTCATTGCCTAATTTACTGGATAATGCCTCTTTGTATGACTTAGGAATACTATCCTCCACCACATTATTCAATAAATTGTTATTATTATAAACCTTTCGGGGACGACCAGGTTTACCATTCCTTATAATTTTTGGTCTACCTCGTCCTCTTTTTGCTTCTATAGGCTCCGTGGTCTCTGGCTCATCCGATGATGTGGATTCATGAAATTCTATGGCCTCTTGAAAATATTCGTTTGAACTTGAATCTCCCTCATAGGTTTCTTGATTGTTTTCAATCGCTTCTTCTTCGACGATTTCTTGGCTTTCGCGATTGTCCATTGGCACGTGAATATACACCTCCGGGATATTTTTGCCAGAATCTTTTGATACGGTCTCTTCATCAAAAATTACATCCCTTTGTTCCACAACGTTCTTCGCCTGATGATCGTATAGCCTATACGCTTTCGATACTAGTGAGTATCCAACCATGACCATTGTGATACCTTTTTCTGCAAATTTACCATTTGCCTTTTTGTTCAACACAACTGCTTTCGAACCAAACACTCTCAGATGGTTGACACATGGTCTTCGACCTGACCATACTTCCATAGGAGTCGTATTTTCTAAACTTTTCGATGGACATCTGTTTCTTAGGTATGTTGCGGTTGCGATTGCCTCGGCCCACAAACTTTCATCCAGTCCAGAATCAATTAGAAGACAACGTCCCATTTCCACCAATGTGCGATTAGCTCGTTCCGCTATACCATTTTGTTGAGAGGTATATGGAACAGTTAATTGCCACTTTATGCCATTGTCTTCGAGATATTTGTCAAATTCCTTGCTTAGATATTCTCCACCATTATCACTTCTGATGGCCTTGATTTTACATCCCGTTTGTCGCTCCACCATGGTCTTAAATATTTTAAACTTTTCAAAGACTTCCGACTTATTCTTCATGAAATATGTGAATATGCGACGAGATTTATCATCAATAAATGTCACGAAGTACTTTGATCCACCCAATGACCCAACCTTCATAGGACCACAAACGTCTGAATGAATCAATTCCAGCAATTCATTTGATTTCCTCTCGGACTCTTTGGGAAATGAGGCTGCGTGTATTTTTCCAACCATACACACACTGCATTTGCTATTACATTGAGATTCAATTTTAATTCCACTCACCATATTCTTAGAGCATAGCTCTTTCAAGCTCTGATGATTGAGATGGCCAAACCTTCTGTGCCATAGGTTGTTGGAGTTATTGATGGCAAAAATGTTCTCCCTTAAAGGCTGTGCATCAAAAGTAAACAAATTGTTCTTCCTTGTACCTCTCAGTAGTAACTGACCTTCATCTAAAATTGTCACGCCATTCTTGAAGAATTTCACTGTACATCCGTTTTCCACCAATTTGTTGACGGAAAGGAAATTTCCATTCAATTCGGGACAGAAAATCACATTCTTAAGTCTTATTTTCGATCCATTTACCAGAATTTCAACAAAACTTTTCCTTCAGCTTTGGTGGACCTGTTATCGGCTAGCGCTATCATTTCGCTTGAATCCTCCAGAGTCGTGAAATAGTTACGGAAAGAACACATATGGCTTGTAGCGCCACTGTCAATGCACCACTGCATTGAATCAGCTTCCTTTTCCGTTCCGGCTGCTACAGCAATCATTGTAAACGATTTATGATCACCTCCTTTGACCTTACACTTATTGGCATAGTGACCCTTTTTTCCACATACGAAACACGCACCTTTTTCTTTCTTTTCATCACGTTTCTTACCATTATAGTTCTTTTCCTTTATTCCAGCTGCTCCAAATGCCTGTTGACTCACTGATAAGCTTGCACTCGTAGCTTGTTCACGGCGATCCTATTCTTCCAACAATTTTTGCTTCAACGCCATAAGCGTAGGAAGATTGTCTCTAGTTTCCATGGTTATTACAAAATTTTCGTAATCCTTTTCCAAACTTGACAATAGGATTATCACCAACAGTTCTTCCTGAATCTGTATCCCAGCCTCAGCCAATAGATCTGCGATATTTGAAAATGCGTTCAAATATTCAGCCATATTTTTGCTATCCTTCATATTCAAATTTAACAGCTTCTTATAGAGCGATACTTTTTGCATAGGACCACTCGGCTTATGAACATCTTTAAGCTTCTCCCAAGCATCATTCGATGTAACACAATTCTTTATGTAGTTAAGCTGGGAAGGCTTCACACTAAGCGTCAAAGAAGCAAGAGCCTTTTCATCAATGTCATCCCAAGATTTCTTTTACTCCTCAGTCCAAGTTGAAATTTTCTTTACATCACCTTTTACATGCTTCCAGCTTCCAGAATGAATGAGCACACTGCACGGACCAAGTCTCATAGTTATTTTCGTCCAACTTCTCTATCTGGAAGAATGGAGTCGATGCCATGATGGTTTCAATTTTTCTTCAAATTCTTGCGTTGACCACACAATCAAAACTTATAAATTACCACAACGTCCTGGGCCCATAACCTATTGGAAAAATCTTCTTCAATCTGTTTTTCCCTTTATAAGCGGAACACGAAACGATGTAAATTTGATATAAAATTTATTTCAAGAACAAAAAGTAATTATCAGTTTGAAAGAATAGGAACAACTAACACAGAAAACTAATTCTATATTCTTATAACAGAAAAAACATTTACAGGATATGTATGTATGTTGAAATATATATATATATATATATATATATATATATATATATATATATATATATATATATATATATATGGCGTAATGGTAAAAAAAAATAATGCTCTCTAAATTTTATTTGAGAGAGACAACATAATTTAAAAATATTCTGCTTACTATCACTGACTTCGTCGAAAACGTAATTTGTGTTTCATATCGGCTTGCTTTTTGTCCGTATATATATATTTATATATATATATATATATATATATAAGAAATGCCCTGAAAGAAAATTTTCCTTTCTTATATTGAACGAAGTGAATTTGTAAAGTGAAAAAGATTGGAAAGTGAAAAGTGTTTTTATATAAGCAAAATTTGGAAGGACTTTTAGAATTTGTTTTGCTATGTTTGACGTTGAATTATAAGCTTCATGGAAGGTTTCCAAATGTGGGTCCTACTTAAGTTTCCCGCGGGGGCATTGCTGCTGAAACATACATATCTCCTTGTGCAACAACAGGACTTGTGTGCAACTGCAATGTTTTGTCCTTTTCTTTCTATCCCCCGTTTTTGGATGTTTGTTATTCAAAAACACTTTTCTTATTGCTATTTTTCATTGTTGGGTGTTGTTGTTTCTTATTTGAAACCACTTTTATTCCTTTTTTCATGACTTGGATGTTGTTTTCTTTCGCATACCATTCGTGATATGCGGAATGTTGGGCTATTACTTCGAAAATGACTTGAACTATTCGCAAACGACTTGATTCCTTTGAATGTCAACAAAATTGTACGCAAAAACAGCCTTATTTGTCATTCCTACCACTCACAGTTTCCGAAATATTCGATAAGAATATGTTGGGTCATTCTTGAAGTGTCTGGTACGGATAGAATAAGTAATATTCGTTTTTCTTGGAAACGACTTAACCGATTCGCAAACCGTTTGATTCATTCGGAAGCCAACAAAAGTACCCAATAAACCAGTCTCAATTGTCATATCTACCACTCACAGTTTCCGAAATACAGGATAATTTTATGTTGGGTCATTCTTGAAGTACCTATTATGGATGGAATCAGTAACTTCCGTTTTTCTCAGAAACGACTCAACCAATTCGCAAACAGCTTGATTCGTTTGAAATTCAACAAAAATATCTACAAAACCACCATTTTTCGACCTTCCACTCAAAGTTTCCGAGACAGGATGATTATGAGTTTGGTCATTCTTGAAGTGTTTGGTTCGGATAGAATAAGTAAGTTTCGATTTTCGAGTAAATTACTTAACAGAATCGCAAACAGCTTGATTTGTTTGAAAGCCAACCAAATTTTTACAAAACCAACCATATTGCTCGTAAATACCACTCACAGTTTCTGAGATAAATGATAATTATATGTTGGATCATTCCTGAAGTGCTTATTATGGATAGAATCAGCAACTTCCGTTTTTCTCGGAAATGACTTAACTGATTCGCAAATTGCTTGATTTGTTTGAAAGCGAACAAAACCAACCTAGCCCAGCCTTTATAGCAGACGGGTTCAAATCCCTCCTAAGTTACGATCCGTTAAAGGTCATTTATGGTGATCACCCAAGGAGTGACAATAAAATGCCTTCTGTGGCGTTGCCTGTGCCAAGCCTGTTCCTTAGCATGTGGTTTATCCAGTCTCTTAGGACCGGGTCCACCCGATACTGGTCTAAGGATTGGATCGGTCCGCACATTGTTAAAAGCCCCCCCATGTCAATGCATACCGCCAATGTGTACATCTTGGCATCAAAGGATGCTTCTATATTATGCCCAACCTCGTACAGGGCAGACTCCACCAAGTCTGCGGACACCTTTCCCAATGTTGCAAATCTTCTCGGTCATCCACGGTTTTTCTTGGGCTGATTTACTTCCTCAAAGAGGACAACTATCATCGAAAGACTCTACTAGCGCAGTCGTAATCCTGTTGGCATTTTCGTCAATGTCTTCTATGCATGGACAGATTAAATTACCTTGCCTAAAATTTTCTTCTGGGTTCTCTTCGGAATTTTGGCAAGTTGGTTTTTAACTTGTTACAGAAGTTTATCGGATTCGGCGCTGGCCGTGCTATTCTAAACCTAATATAGCGATGGTCTGAGAAGGAATGTTCCGTGGCAATCTTCCAATCCTGAACCTCATCGATTAGATTTTCGGATTTTTCCCCTTAATCCTATTGACACAGGTAGCGGTGTTTCCAATAGTTAGTGTTATTAGGTCGTTAGTATTAAATTCATATTTCATGAAAATGTTGATAGTGACTGCGGCTCAAATAGTCCATCCGCTTAGTCCAATTTTGGCATACTCTTTCCAACATTTCCGCCGGTATCTCATAATAAATGCCTCAATGTTTTCTTCCAATGCGTCAATTGAAGCAGTCTTGTCTGGATAGACATGAGCTTTAACATAGCCCCACAAAAAAAGTCTAAGGGCGTTAAATCGCACGATTTAGGCGGCCAACCGACCGATCCCGAACGTGAAGTAAAATGTTTGCCGAACTCGCGTCTCAACAAGTCCATTCATACGCGTGCTTTGCGGAATGTGGAGCCGTCTTGTTGAAACCACATACCATGCACGTCAAGCTCTTGGAAGTTGAATATCATCTCACGGTAAAGCTCACCATTCATAGTTACGTCACGTTTCGCATCATCTGTGAATGAAGTACGGTCCAATGATGCCACCAGCAGATAAAACGCACCAATGACTTTTTCTGGATGCACTGGTAGCTCCTGCAATGCTTCTGACTGATCTTCACTCCAAAATCGAAAATTCTGCTTATTTACGTACCCATTGAACCAAAAATGAGGTTCGTCGTAAAATGGAAGAAGAGTGCGATAAACTTTCTTAACACAGCACGCATTTTGATAATAAAATTTAATAATTTGTAAGCGTTGTTTGTTTTTTAAAACAATTCATGGTTAAATTAATCGTCTTGTTGAACTAAAGATGACAGTGAAACAAAACACCAAACGTGCGTGAGCTGTTTAAACTATTGTTGCTAAAAAGATAAAGATTGTTGCTAAAAGATAATAAAAAATCACCCTTTAATTTTAATTTTTATGACAAATAGCGCAGGTCCTCGGCCGAGTACCAGTGTTAGCATAGAATAATGTGTGGTTGATATGGTTCAGCCCAGAACCCTTGTTCCAGGTTCATGACTCCCCTATTTAGGCAATATAAATCTTGCCCTTGCAGATTTTCTCCACCATATCGTGAGTAGCTGTCATGCTCAGGTGGAGGTTTATCTGGATGACCTCAATCATTGGTCCTAAAGTAATTGGGTTTCTTGGGAGTGCGTCTGCTCCCTGTTTAGACCGCATTGAGTTTCAAGTCACGGCACTACCTCGTGTTTTAAAATTAGGATATTTGCATATCCTAGTCTTCAGAATCTTGAAAAAGTCGGTAATGGTTCCATCATAGAGTCACTGTTGATTAGGCTTTCTTGAGTCTATCGTCTCTGCAATGCCTGATGTTCCAATATTAGGATCTTTGCCTATAGTAGTCTCCCAAATCTTGAGTAAATGGGCTTCTTGGGAGTAGGATATGGTCTCATTCTAGTCTTTTTCCATCCTAGTCTTTTAATAGCCAATACGGATAGAATAAGAAATTATCGATTTTTGCGGAAACGACTCTGCCGATTCGCAAACAGCTTGATTCGTTTGAAAGCCAAAACAAATACCTAGCAAACCATAATTTTTTCAAATCTTGCACTCACCGTTTCCCAGATATAATATAAATAAGTTTTGTGTAATTCTTGAAGTGCCTATTACGAAAAGAATCGGCAATTTTCGTTTTTCTCGGAAGCGACATAACCGATTCGCCAACAGCTGGGTTATTTTGAAAGCCAACACAGATATGTACAAAATCATACTTATTTTTCTTACTTACCACTAACAGTTTCTAAAACATAGGATAATTATATGTCGAAAACGACTTAACCGAGTCGCAAACAGCTCGATTCGTTTAAAAACCAATAAAAAATATCTATAAAACCAGCCTTATTTTTCATACCTACCAATCACAGTTTCCGCGATATAGGATAATTCACACATAATTATCCTATATCGCGATCAATACTGAAATGTCTAGTACGGATAAAGTCAGAAATTTTCGGTTTGTTTGGAAACGACTTAACCGATTCGCAACAGCTTGTTTCGTTCAAAAGCCAACAAACATATCCGCAAAACCAGCCTTATTTTTCATACGTACCTCACACAGTTTCCGTGATACAGGATAATTATCTGTTGGGTTACTCTTTCTCTGTTGGGTTACTTTTCGTTTTTCTTAGAAGCGACTTTACCGACTCGCAAGCAACATAATTCGAATGAAATCCAACAAAAATATCTACAAAACCAGCTTCATTTTTCGTAACTACCGCTTATAGTTTCAGACAAACAGATTCAACAATGGAAAGCCAACGAAAGTGTCAACAAAACCAGCGTTATTTTTCATGCCTACCACTCACAGTTTCCAAGACATAGGACAATTATGTGTTCGGTCAATATTGAAGTGTCTGGTACGGATAAAATCAGCAATTTTCGTTTTTCTTGGAAACGACTTATCCGTCTTGCAAACGGCTTGATTCGCTTGAAAACTAACAAGGATATCTACAAAACTAACTGTATTTTTCATACTTACCTCTTAAAGTTTAATTTTTCATACCTACCTCTCATAGTTTCGGAGATATAGAACAATTATATGTTGTGTCACTCTTGAAGTGACTATTTCGGATAAAGTCAGTAATTTTCGCTTTTCTCGGAAACGACATAACCTATTCGCACACAGCTTGGTTCGATTGAAAATCAAAAAAATATCTACAACACCAGCCTCATTTTTCATACCAACCACTTACAGTTTCCGAGATATAGGATAATTAAGTGTTGCGTCATTATTGAAGTGTCCCTTATGGATAGATCAGATAGTCTCGGAAACGACTTAAACGATTTTCAAACAGATTCAACAGATCTACAAAACCAGCCATACTGTTTCCGAGATACAAGATAATTATGTGAGGTGTCATTATCGAGGTGTCTTGTACGGATAGAGTCAGAAATACCTACTTCCCACAGTTTCCGAGATATATGGTAATAATGTGTTGGGTCATTCTTGAAGTGTCTGGTACGGATAAAATAAGCAATTTCCGTTTTTCTCGGGAACGACTTAACCGATTCGCAAACAGCTTGATTTATTTGGAAGACAACAAAAATATCTACAAAACCATCCATATTTTTCATGCCTACCACCCACAGTTACCGATATATAGGATAATTACGCAGCAACATATATTGGAAATTATTCTAATGGAACAGCATTATATATACTTCCAAGTTGGCGAAGTTTGTTCTTTTCCTATATCTTGGGAAGCAATATAGAATAGCATTGACTATGCTAAGTTTAAACAATTTTGTGAAATATAAATTGGGGTAGTGATGAATGGATTGCATGTTTTGTAGCTTCTAAGCGACATTAAGGGAGTTTCGTCATACAGTTGCAGAATTTTTAGTTGATTTTTCACTTGAAGCGTCTGTAGTCATTTTCTCCTATGTCGATTTTAAATGGCTTTTTTTTATTATCAAAAGATCTTTTTTAAATCCCGTTTTTAAGCCAACTTAAAAAAGAAAATTAATATTGAACCTAAATATCAATAGAATAATGGAATAAAATTCGCTGAAAAGGAAGTAGAAAACTTTTGCATATTTTGGCGACAGCTCTATGTGTCTGGTACAGATAGAATTAGTAATTTTCGTGTTTTTTGGAAATGACTTATGCGTATCGCAACAGCTTGGTTCGTTTGAAAGCCAACAAAATATCTACTAAGCCAGCCTTATTTGTCATACTCACTGATAGTTTCCGAGATATAGGATAATTATGTGTTGGGTCATTCTTGTAGTGCCATTACGGATAGAATCAGAAATATAGGATAATTACATGTGGGGTCATACTTGAAGTGTCTGGTACAGATAGAGTACCTATTTTCCGGTTCTCTCGGAAACTACTTAATTGATTCGCAAACAGCTTCATTCGAAATGAAGCCAACAAAAATGTTTAAAAATCCAGACCTATTTTTCGTACCTACAATTTAAAGTATCAGAGATATAGGATAATAAAATGTTGTGTCAACCGTGAATGATACAGATGAATCAGTAATTTCCCTTTGAAAGCCAACAAAAATATGTAAAAACCAGCCTTATTTTTCAAACCTGGCACTGACAGTTTTCGAGATATAGGATAATTTTTATTTCGGTCATTCTTGAAGTGCCTATTAAGAATAGATTTAGTAATTTTTATACCCTCCACCATAGGATGGGGGTATACTAAAGGGTGATTTTTTTGAGGTTAGGATTTTCATGCATTAGTATTTGACAGATCACGTGGGATTTCAGACATGGTGTCAAAGAGAAAGATGCTCAGTATGCTTTGACATTTCATCATGAATAGACTTACTAACGAGCAACGCTTGCAAATCATTGAATTTTATTACCAAAATCAGTGTTCGGTTCGAAATGTGTTCATTCACCGTAACGTTGCGTCCAACAGCATCTTTGAAAAAATACAGTCCAATGATTCCACCAGCGTACAAACCACACCAAACAGTGCATTTTTCGGGATGCATGGGCAGTTCTTGAACGGCTTCTGGTTGCTCTTCACTCCAAATGCGGCAATTTTGCTTATTTACGTAGCCATTCAACCAGAAATGAGCCTCATCGCTGAACAAAATTTGTCAAAATTTGAACACATTTCGAACCGAACACTGATTTTGGTAATAAAATTCAATGATTTGCAAGCGTTGCTCGTTAGTAAGTCTATTCATGATGAAATGTCAAAGCATACTGAGCATCTTTCTCTTTGACACCATGTCTGAAATCCCACGTGATCTGTCAAATACTAATGCATGAAAATCCTAACCTCAAAAAAATCACCCTTTAATTTCGTCATTATGATTGTAAATAATCGAAATATTCGTCTGAGACCCCATAAAGTATATATATATTCTTGATCGTCGCGACATTTTATATCGATCTAGCCATGTCCGTCCGTCCGTCCGTCTGTCTGTCAAAAGCACGCTAACTTCCGTAGGAGTAAAGCTAGCCGCTTGCAATTTTGCACAAATACTTCTTATTAGTATAGGTCGGTTGGTATTGTAAATGGGCCATGTTTTGATATAGCTGCCATATAAACCGATCTTGGGTCTTGACTTCATGAGTCTCTAGAGGGCGCAATTTTGGTCTTCTAGAGACTCGTGATGTTTTGGTATCACTTCCAACAACTGCGCTAAGTATGGTTTAAATCGGTTCATGATTTGATATAGCTGCCATATAAACCGATCTTGGGTCTTGACTTCTTAAGCCCCTAGAGTGCGCAATTCTTATCCGATTGGAATGAAATTTTGCACGACGTGTTTTGTTATTATATCCAACAACTGTGCCAAGTATGGTTCAAATCGGTCCATAACCTGATATAGCTGCCATATAAACCGTTCTTGAGTCTTGACTTCTTGAGCCTCTAGAGTGTGCAATTCTTATCCGATTGGAATGAAATTTTTCACGAAGTATTTTTTTATAATATCCAAAAACTGTGCCAAGTATGGTTCAAATCGGTTCATAACCTGATATAGCTGTCATATCAACAGTTCTGGGGACTTGACTTCTTAAGCTTCTAGAGGGCGCAATTCTTATCCGATTTGGCAAAAATTTTGCAAGACGTATTTTATTCTTACTTTCAACAACTGTGTCAAATAAGGTTCAAATCGGTTTATAACCTGATATAGCTGCCATATAAACCGATCTGGGATCTTGACTTCTTGAGCCTCTAGAGGTCGCAATTATTATCCGATTTGCCTGAAATTTTGTACGACGGATTCCCTCATGACCATCAACATACGTGTTTATTACAGTTTCCGAGTTATAGTATAAATAAGTGTTGCGTCATTCTTGAAGTGCCTATTACGGATAGAATCAGTAATTATCCGAAAAAAAAATTCGGGACAGAGATCTTGGCGAGACACTCTCCGATAGAAAATAGGGAGACTCATTAAGGTTTTGAATTTTCTTGTTATTAGTGAGCTTATGATAACGAGTGAAATGTATCAGCAAACAATTTGTTCTACCTTGTGAGAATGAGAGTACCACGCAGAATAGAGCTGCATTTGGGGATTTTTCATAGGGAAGAATTCTGACGGGAAAAGAGGTGTAGTGATGACCCTCGGTAGAATCCGGAGGAATTTCTTTTGGCCGCACATGGCTAACCATGTGAGATCTTATGTGTTGGGACTTGATGCGTGTAGATTGAGTAAGGCTTCGAATGTTGTGCTTAGACCACCGATGGGTGCACAACATAAGTCCTATCGCCCGTTTAAGAGACTGTATTTGGATTTTCTGGGACTTTATCCTCGCTCTAGAATAAGGAACATCGCAATTTTTTTGTGTTGGACCATTTCACCAAGTATCCTTTACTTAAGGCCTTAAGGAAAATGTCCACATCCTCCATAATTGATTTTCTTGAGACTACCGTTTTTGTTTATTTGGTGTGCCTGAGACTGTTATAACTGATAATGGTCCTCAATTTTGATCTTGCTGCATTCTTAACCAAATACGGTGTGCGATATAGCTTCACCGCTAGCAAAAATCTTCTTGTACTATCGATGTCTGTTGGAACAGGATATTTGTTCGGTCTTAGAATCAGCCAATCATGGTCCTCATTGAATTCTAAAATACATTTGTATTTCTCAATGAAATCCATGCCAAGAATACCATCACATGGATTTAATAAAGATATGTCCGCACCCGTATCCACAAATAATGTGAGAATGTCATTAGAAAAATTTGTTCTTGCCTTCACAAATATGCTTTGACTTAGGTTTATGTGACATATCGTTGACTTTTGGACTAATGTTCTCCCAAGGGAACATTCAGGTTTTTCGAATCATTATTCTCTTCGGTAAGGACACGCACGTTGTGGTTATTACCGCCGCTATTGTTCTGACTGTTAAAATTCTGGTTATTGGAGCTACGTCCTCGATTGTTTCCATGGTAACAGCCTCTATAGTGGCCTTTACCCAGCTTAAGCGAGTCAAAAAGCGACTCGACACACTGGCTAGAACATCGGGCATTGTATCAAGGATAACACAGTGTCCGTAGCCGCCATGTGACCAAAGAGATAGTTTCCTAAGCCTTACAGCATTGGTAGCAGCAATTTGCCTAGCCACAATGTCCAGAGGCGTAGTCTCGTGCGGCTGTGATGCACAAACAAGCCATCCTTTGGATCCGGCTGAACATTGAACAGTAGGTGGACTTTAGAAGCGCCGTCCACCAGACATGTGCATAACACGCAGTTTAAGTCCCATACGTTCTCTTGCAGGTGTAGAGTTGCATTTCTTGCCCCTTCCAAAATGATGGATTTTAAGTACAATTTCCTGTCCGGCTGTACACCCAGGTATTTTGCGTTTTCAGTAAATGGAACATTCTCTTCTTTCAAGAAGACAGGTGCTACTGTAGGTAACTTGTATCTCCTGCTAAAAATAACTACTTCTATCTTACACGGATTTATACCTAGACCACTTTCGATAGCCACCACCGCTCGTAGAGCTACCTGAAGTATATCTCTAAGAATGCTGGAAAACTTTCCCCTAACCGTAATAGCCATGTCATCAGCATACGCGACCACTTTTACACTCTTTTCTTGCAGAGACAATAATATATTTTTAATGACCATATTCCACAGTAAAGGAGACAGTACACTTCCTTGAGTAGACCCCTCTTTTTAGATGTACAGATCCCAGACCTGCCGTAATGCATCTTTTAGTAATCTTTAGTCGAGACAAGCGATCTCCAGGCATCTTTGCCATAAGATATAGTCTACCGACCTCTCAAGAGACTTTCCCGAAAGATGATTGACATGTTGGACGAAAATCTTTTTCAATCTTGTGGTAAGGTTTTCCAGCTTTTGGAATGGAAATGACATTGTGTCTCTCCACTCTACAGGTATATACGACATGCTGATGCAAGCAGAGTATGTCTCCCTAAGCCAAGGCGCCTGCAGTCCTTCTGACTGTAGAGACAGCCTACTGATTTCCCACTTTCCTATACATTTTCAATCTCAACTTCTTGAATCCGTATGATACAACTTCTTCAGACTTTTTGAGGTCTGCGAGACAGCCGAAGTTTAGTACGAATATTGCATGTTTCCGGTCGCCATCACCCTCATCCAATTTTCAAGTCATTGATTGAAAGATTAGGATTACCGTCCTTAGTCCGCCGAATATGGATTCAGAATCTGAGGGAATCCTTGGTACCCAACCGTGTCCAGTGCTACTCCTTGCCAGATCTCGCGAATCTTACTATACTATATACCACTACTGTGGTACAGGGTATTATAACTTAGTGCATTTGTTGGTACCACCCAAAAGGAAATGAGATATACCCATTGATAAGTATACCGATCACTTTTCGATTCGATATGTTAATGTTAATTTGTCTGTCCATGTTAATTTGTGTACAAACTACATGTCGCAGTTTTCATCCGATCGTCTGGAAATTTGGTACAGGCATATTTTTCGGCCTAGAGGCGAAGCCTATTGAAATTGGAAAAAATCGGTTTAGATTTATATATATGTATATATATATATATATATATATATATATATATATATATATATATATATATATATATATATATATATATATATATATATATATATATATATATATATATATATATGTATACATATATATTTATATATATCGCCCTATTTTATCTTAGGCCGCAACTTCCCAACTGAGCGTTGATCCCCGTAAACAATTCGTTTGTATCGGCCCCGATACCAGCCTACATCGTCACAAACTGGAAGAGACCCTGACAAATCGGCAAGGACATCGGAGTGTATAGATGACAGCCCATTGACTATCCCACTCCAATTGTTCCTTCGCTGCAGCCCTGTTATTTTCCTTTGTCGTCAACAACCTCAGACAAATGTTCTGAAATAACTGCTGAGTCGCCTACTTATTCCCCAACCCCACCGCTTCCATACACCGTCAGTTTCAACTTCTTGAATGCGTAAGATACAACTCCTTCAGACTTGTTGAGGTCTGCGAGACAGCCGGAGTTTAGTACGAATACTGCATGTCTCTGGTCACCATCAGCCTCATCCAATTTTCCAGACGGTGGTTGAAAGATTGGGATTACATTCTCTTAGTCTTTCAAGCATCAATTCAGGATCTGGGGGAATCCTTGGTATTCAAGCGTTCCCAATGCTACCCCTTGCCAGATCTCGCCAATCTTTTTGTGTATATGTCCTTCATTTACAATTGGAGTATTTTAAATGTATTACAACCAAATCTTTCGTAGGCCGCAACAATACGTCTGAAATGAGCGTTGATCCCCGAAAGCAATTCGTTTGTATCGGCCCCAATACCATCCTACATCGTCACAAACTGAAGGAGACCCTGGCAAATCGGCAAGGACATCGCTATAATTTTTCCCAGGTATGCAGCCCTGTTATTTTCCCTTGTCGACAACTACCATCACCAAGCTGTCCTTAGCGACATTAGCAAAGGCTATTATTATTATTAGGCTGAGTTCTTTTGGGCATGGGATGCCCTCCAAATGACCGCAATCTTTGGGCTAATTACGGTGTCATTTCCTAATCTGGACGTGTAGCCTTTATCTCACCAAGCCTCTCACTAAACCTTAGGGGGTTGCGCCTTCTATTAATTATTAAAGAGCGTATTGGTTTGCCGGAGAAGGCCGTTGAATAGGCGAATTATAGGCATGCGAAGATAAAATAGCGTCGGCCTTGTCTTTAAAACTCGAAGCGGGTGTATTCGTCAAGATCCCCTGCTAACCAGTCATCTGCTTGCTAGTGTAGCATGATGCAGCCGCTCCGCCAGTTGAGGTCTTAGTAGGTCTGGGCTTTAGATCTGCCGCTCCACTGGAAACAGACACAGATCATTAACAGCCTAATGGATACCACTATTGTAGCTACCCTTGAGTGCCTTCAAACTTTTCTCGAAAATTACTACCAATTACAAGTTCCAGAATATTATTGCGGAGCGAAATAACAAAATGTCCGCTGCTCTTAACGGTTCAAACAAGAAAACAGTGAACATGGTAAAATTATGATTGTGTGGTATAGAAGCAAGATTGTTTTGCATTCAGTGGTGTATGCGTTCCCATGTTCGGCAGAAAAAAAACCTTGTTTAAACAAAATTTTTGCAATTTTGAATAACAAATTTAGTTGAGTACATACTTTGAAGGGTTTAAGAACTATATCTCGAGGTGTAACACAAGGAATGACCAATCTTGTGGTGAAGGGTAGAGGTGATTCGTGTGCGAGATCCAAACGATTAAGTGAAAAATCACTAACGTACACGTCTGTAGTGATTGGTAGAAAAGGTTTCTATCTATGAAAAAGGTGCTTGGAAAATGGCGAAAGGTTTTAGAAATTGGGCTGGTAAAGGTTTAACATTTATTGAATTACTGTGTTTAAAATTGTGCGGGTCTTCGTGTAGATTGGTTTGATTTTAAACAAACATCGTATATACCTCTAGCAAATCGATATTAAAACTTTATGTATTTGTTCTATATTTTTATTTACAACAATATATTATTTAATTTCAATTAATTTAAATTGATTGAAAAAGTTACAAAACATTGCAGGTCTTCTGGGAATTTATCATAGATCCTACCGGGCATTCATAAACTTCTGCTGCACTTCCACCTTGTGCTACGAGCCATCCCAATCTAAAAAAGTAAAAAGCATATTTATTTTATTAATAATGTAAAGATAAAAGTTATTTATTATGTTTAATTAGTATCGACAAAAAATCGACCGTAGAGTGGAGTGGAGATGTTTTCATTTCGCTCCTCAACGAAAATCATCCGTTTTGGAATAGGTACCATTTACTAAAAATTTTAAAGCCCTTTTCGAGTAGAATCAAAATGGACCTAGCAGTTGCGGTGGTGGTATCAGCCCGTAGTATGTTGTCCAGAGGGATGCACAGTTCGTCCTCAGTCTATAGGTAAAGGTGGTGTTTCCGACTCGGATTCAAACAGCGACAGTGTCAATGAAACAGTCATCGCAGCCGAATCGAGATATGAGCTCACAAGCAGACCGAGAAAGTGATCCGTGGCACAACGATGGAGACAGAAGAGTATGCACCGGCAGCGCAATCGGGCGGAAGTGCAGGATGCTGGAAGGGATAGAACTGACATTCCAAGCACTTCTACGGAAGCAGAAAAGAGAATCAGATCACCAGAAGAGCATATCTCTTCCAGCTTTCAAGTACTCTGGGAAAACCAAGCCAGCCATCCCTCAATGGAGACTGCAGTGTCCTTCGGAGGGAGACAAAGTCGGAACAGCAACGAAGGAAGCGCGCACGGCCCCGTCTTCATGGAGGACTGCGACTTTCAAAATGATACCACAGCCATCACGGAAGGGAAAGATGGTCTCTGAGAATTGTAAGGAATCGCTCTCTTACGCCAAAGTGGTAAGGAAGCACAACAGAGATCAGCTGACTTATGCATCAATATCGGCTGTGCATCCGATGTACATTTGTGGAACTCTGTAGAGGGTCCACCCATACAAATGATGAGCTGCGAGTATAGAGGGGACATCTTTACGCTGCGTTTTGCGTCGGCGGAATCTATTGATGCCGTCAAACAGCTCGTTGGAGGTATCCACGCTCCCTGGGAGAAGATAGACATCCCCTAGATCTCAAAGGCGACGGTCTTCATCAGGGGATGGGGCAGTAAATTTGGGACGGAACGCATGTTAGGATTCATGGGCAAGCAAAACCAAATTTTGGTCGCAGAGAAGTGGGAGGTCTTCCAGGAGGCGACAGGGAGCCGATACCTAATCACTTAAGATTTGGAAGACTTAGATAGGCAAAGATCAGGCAGTACAGGGACGGGAAACTCAATACAGTATAACGATCAGGGACCCAACGATGGATCCATAACCGACTTTATAAAGATTCGGAAGACTAGGATAGGCAAACAAACTAAAACGAAAACATCAGGCAGTACAGAGATAGGAAAGTCAATGCAGCCTAGTGAGCAGTGAGCTGGCGATGAAATCACGCATTCCCAGGAAGCCCATTTACTGGAAGACCAATGATTGAAGTTATCTAGATAAACCTCCACCGGAGCGAGACACACTCGCTCTGATGGAAAATATCAGCAAGGGCAAAATTCATATTGCCATAATTCAGGAGCCATGGCCGACCCGGAACAAAGTTTCTAGACTGAACCATAACAACTACCAGTTATTTATTTAGCTGTTAGTGTCGGATGCAACAGTGGTGAGACAGGGAGACGATGGAGCATACCTGGCATCACTTTATCTGCCTTCCGACTCTCCGTCACCGCCACCCACGTCGGAGCTGCAACGGTTGGTGAGGAAAGTTGTGCTCGTCGGGAAAGGAAATCAAACCTAGAAAAACCCTGGATGACGGGGAGATTTGACAAATTGGGAAAGAGGTCCGCAGACATTTTAACAGAGCACGATGTAAAAATGTGGAAGTATATTGAGATGTGTATTATACACCGCTCAAGGAATACAATAAAATTACAAGAGCTCAAAACATGCCTTCTGGAAGCTTTTCTGCGAACAAATCGATAGCGTTAACTACACCACCAAGAGGAAAAGTTTCATTTAAAACCCATGCAGAGACAACTGATGACATATTGTGGCTTTTGGTGAAAACCCATTTCCCACAGGATGCGACGGGACTCACGGAGACACCGGAATCTTGGAATAATTATGTTGTTCGAAGGCTTACAGAATTTGTGTTAAAGGAATCCTAGAGGAGCTTCCAACCATTTAAGTCAACCGGATCTGATAAAATATTTCCGCCGTTACTACAGAATGAAGCGAACTATCTTGCGCCCCACCTGGCCAATATTTTCACTGCCTAGCAGGAGGAAAGGGTGGTTTTTATACCCAAGTCCAGCAAGGCAAGTTATGCGAAGCCAAGCGCCTACAGATCTATAAGCCTTACGCCCTTTGTACTTAAAACCATGGAACGGTTTGTGAATACCATAATAAAGAGTAGGACGAACTGCTTAAATACAAACAGCATGCCTATGTCAAGGGAAGGTCGGTGAAGACTGCTCTGCATGAGGTTGTGCATAAAATAAAAAAATCCTTCGATGACAAAACGTACACACTGACGGTATGCATTGACATCGAGGAGGCCTTTAACAATGTGGGGACCGACAATCCTTCGACCAGTATCGGGTGAACCCGGTCCTTAGAATCTAGATAAACCATATGTTAAGGAACAGGTGGATAAATTGTGTGTCCTATAACACAAATATAAGTAAAAAAGTGTCAAAAAGCACGCTACATGGGGCATTTTATCGCCACTCCTATTACAGATGCTGACTAATGCTGCTGACCAGGGTGCGGGTTCAAATCCCTCGTCAGACGATGTTATATTGCTTAAAAGGCGTAAGGATCCGAACCAGCTATGCAGAAGAGCCGAAAAGGTCTTGCATATGGCACACGACTGGGCTAGACCCAGGGATTTCAATTTTAACCCAGAGAAGACCGAAATCAGCGTGTTCACGAGGAAGACGATGGTGGTCCAATTTCGATATATGACAACGATTTCGATATCTGACAACGATTTCGATATCTGACAAGGTCCAATACTTAGTTGGTTCTTGGATAGGAAACTGAATTGGAAGTGTCATATTAAGGAGCTTACCGAGAAGGCTCACAGGTGTTGGGCACTATGTAGACGGGCCGCAGGGTCGAAATGGAGCCTGAATCCCAGGATAGTCCACTGGCTCTACAGGAGCGTGATTAGACCAGTACTTACTTCGATGGACTGCTATGGAGAAAAGGTGCAACGTTGGGATATTACAACAAGTTCAGATAACATGTTGTCTTGGCATAGGCGGAGGATGAGATAGATATCTGACCCATTGACATATAGATTAAGTGTGAGGCAGGCGCGGCGACTATGAGACTTAAGGCGATGAATGAATGGATTGAGAATAGGAGAAGCTCATACCAATTGGATACCTGGAAGGAAAAGAAGAGGTTACCGATCGGACACCTGAGACGACACTTGAGGTCGAGTGCGAGGCATTGCTGCCAGCGGCACTGTCTTGGATTGACGGAGCCCTAGTATTGCCATCTGGAAGATCATGTTACACAAATGGTTCAAAGCTTTAGGACAGGGTGGGATGAGGGTCTTCATTGACTTCGTTAACTTGGTCAACCCGTAGCCTTTCGTGTCGACGCAGTCCGAATTAAGGGAGTGGGGGCCGCACGCAACCCTGTGGAACTACGAAACAGTCGGTAGGACGGCGAAAATCCTATGGGGGAATCCAGATCGTTAGATGACGAGGCTATTACTGAAAGGAAGTAAGCAGGAGGTCAGTATAGCTATCGGTATCATAACGGGACACATAGGACTACGAGCTCACTTTTGTAAAATCGGTGCGGCAAGTGATAGCATGTGTAGGACATGCGGTAATCATTTTCTATGTCATTGCCGGCTTTCGCGTCTAACAAGTATCGGCACTTAGCTGGGGACACAATATCAGACATGAACCAACTGAAGATCGTGGCATACAAAACAATTAAGCATTTTGTAAGTAGCAAGGTATTCCTAACTTAGATTCACTTTTTAGTATTTAGATCGCACAGCAAGCTGGTTACAGTATTAGGTGTATATCCATAGTGGCATGGGGCGGATTAATAACCGCAGCCTCTTTTCAACATAACCTAACGCAAAAACCTGCCATCGCGACCAAACCTACGCCCTTAGTCGAACTACCGCCCATAAATAGAGTATGACTAAAGAACATTCACAAGAACGACATACAAAATTCATTCAATCCCATGGTAGCCGGTTCTGTATACCGGATGGGCTCGATGGAACTCTTCATCGACCAGGGGCTGCCGCCTCGATGTACGTGTTCGCCTTTTTAGTCATGGGAGAGGCACATCGCGGAGTGCTTTTTCCACACGCTTCTGTTGCAAGGTGTTGTGCGAGCATAGACAGCACTATGTCACATGCGTCGTCGTCGGGATTGGTCTTCGTTATACACCATTCCGTGCAGTATAGACCCATCTCGCCTGCGCCTGACGCTAGTGACCTCTACATAGAATGTTTGGAATAGCAGTCAGGTGTGGTATTGCCGAAATAGAGCTATACCTCGTGCACATACTGCTGGTTGGTAACTGTATCCCAGATAATGGCGAAGTTTACAGGCCCGACATTACCGGTCTACTATTTGACCATAATCGCCTCGTTCTAGGGGACTTTAATGTGCATCAGATTTCATCGCATTCTCCCCTAGGTAATTACGAGAAGGGCATAGCTTTGGCAGAGCAGATTGAAGGCTCCACGTTCAGCACGGTGAATGAGGAGACCCCCAATACAATAACATTTTATTTCAATTAATTTAAATTGGTTTTATACAGTTACAAAGCAGCAGGTCTTCTAGGAATTTACCACAGTTCCTACAGGGCATTCATAAACTTCTGATACTTCCAATCTTAAATTTACTCATAAAGTAAAGGCAAAAGTAATTTATTATGTTGAATAGGTTAGGTTGAAAGAGGGTGCGGATGTTAATCCGCTCCATGCCATTATGGACAAACACCTAAGCCAGTAATCAGCTTGTTGTGCGCTCTAAATACAAAAAAAAAATAACCTCAAAAAGAAAATCTAAGTAAGGAATTCAGTGCTACTTATAAAATCCTTAATTGTTTTCCATGCCACGCCGCTATGTTGGTTTATGTCTGGTATTGTGTCCTCACCTAGTACCTGTTAAACGCGAAAGCCGGGCAATGTCAAAGGAAATGCTCCAACGTCTTATCATCTTCCTCGCACATACTATCAGTTGCCGCACCAATTTGGCCCCAATAGCTATACTGACCTCCTTTTTCCTTCCTTTCAGTAAGAAGGAGGTCAGTATACTTCCTCGTCTTCTCACGATCAGGATCCTCCTATAGGATTTTCGCCGTCCTACAGACCGTTTCGCTGTTCTACAGAGTTGCATGTACATTCTTCCCCCACGGCCTTAGCTCGGACTGCGTCGACCCGAAAGGCTTTGGCTTAACCAAGTTTATTGACGGCAGTCCTCTGGCCTCCACCGACAAATCTTCTGCCTTTCATTCCCCCTTACTCAGTTATGGCCCGCCATCCAATTGATGCGAATTTCGGCATCCTCAGAGAAGGCGTTAATCTCCTTCTAACACTGCAAGACTGTTAGTGACCTTACCGTTCTGGTTGCAATTGCCCTGATGGCGAGTTAACTGCCCGTAAAGGGTTTCACACTCGACGTCCTCGCATTAGCTTCGCACCACCTCACGCATTCGGTAATCGCCCGGATCTCTGCCTGCAGGGCCGTATTATGGTCAGGCAGTCTAAAATAAATCCCTGGATTCTCAATATAGACTCCCAGGCCCCCTCTGTCCTCTAGGTTTGATACGTTTGTGTAACATGATCTTCCAGATGGCAATACTGGAACATCGTCTATATAGTGCCCAAAATCTGTGAGCCTTCTCAGTACGGTCCTGAATGTGAAACTTCCGATTTTGTTTCCTGTCCAAGATCACACCTAAGTATTTGACTTTGTTAGATATCGAAATCGTCTTTTTGCGTAAAGGTGATGCGTTAAATTGGCCCACCTTCGTCTTCGTCGTGAGCAGGCATATTTCAGTCTTCTCTAGCCCAGTCATATGCCATATGCAAGACCATTTCGGCCCTTTAGCATAGCTGGTTCGGATCCTTATCTCTAAGAAGTATTATAACATCGTCTGCATAGCAGGCGGCTTCAAATCCCTCCTCAGTCAGCATCAGTAATATGTCACTTATGGTGGTCACCCATAGGTGTGGCGATAAAATGCCCCCCTGTGGAGTGTCTTTTGCCACTTTCTTCCTTATAGTTATTTCATGGAACACACAATTTATCCACCTGTTCCTTAGCATATCGGTTTATCCAGACTCTAAGGACCGGGTCCATCCGGTACTGCTCTTAGGATTGGATCAATGTGTCGGTCCGCACATTGTCAGGGCAGGGCAGTCTCCATCGACCTTCCCTTGACATAGGCATGCTGTTTGTATTTGACCAGTTCGCTGGATGTCATACTATTTATCATACTATCCACAATACGTTCGAGTAGTCGTTACGAGTAGAAAGGGCGTAAGGATTATAGGCCTGTAGAATTATGTTGAGTAGGCCTTGACTTGGGGAGCGACTACAGGTATACGTAAAGTGCACGCAGGTCGATTTTTAACCCGAAAACCTGCCATCGCCCAAAGTCGAATAACCGCCCATAAAAAGAGAGAAGAGAACCCCGGACCCTGGTTCTGTTCGGTTTGCCAAAATCACCTTCGTCATCGGTCGATGTCGGTGAGGTGTAACTGGTGCATGGAGTGGATGCATTTCCGTTCTTGCCTTACGTCACTACGGAAGTATAGTCGAACTGAATATGTTGCAAGGCGTTGTGCGAACATAGACAGCAGTGTGTGACAAGCGTCGTCCCCTTCGTTGGGACTTCTCTGACTTCTCCCGAGCGATAATATATGCAAAAGTAACACCCCAGTCCCTAAATTGCCGGGCCAGTGCAGGGAATTGTATCATTCTTGCAATTGCAACGGTCTGCGAGGATAAATCGACGAGAAAGTATATTTTATGAGTCGGAAGAACATATTGGTTGCAGGGATCCAGGAGACAAAGCTGCTACATCACACTCACCACGGGAGTATAGTCGCACTGAATATGTTGCAAAGTGTTGAGCGAACATAGACAGCCGATGAGAGGAGCGGACGTGATTTCATTTCGCTCCTAGTAGAAAAATCCGTATCTCGGAATAGGAACCTATTACGAAACACTTTTAAGCCTTTCAGGAGTAGACTCAAAATGGACTACAAATACCCAACAGCTGCGGTGGTGGCATTAGACCGTAGCATGGTGTCCTCCCTCCTATAGGTGTGGATGCTTTGGCACCTGTCGTCGATAGTAATGCTTCATGCGCACAACCAGTTGTCAGACAAACAAATGAAGAAGAGACGGATAAACCAGAGGGATGCACAGTTCGTCCTCAGCCTTAAGTAAAGGTAGTTTTTTCGTCTCGGATTCAGACAGCGATACTGTCAATGAAACAGTGATCGCAGCCGAATCGAAAGATGAGGGCAGCCGGATGAGGGCAGATGTAAGCGATGGCTTTGTTGAGCTCACAAGCAGACCAAGAAAGCGATCCGTGGCACGACGAAGGAGACAGAAGATTATGCACCGGCAGCACAATCGGGCGGCAGTGCAGGATGCTGGAAAGGATAGAACTGACATCCCAAGCACTTCTACGGAAGATGGAAAAATAATCAGATTTCCCGAAGATCATAACACTGCTAAAATACTTAAGAAGAAAAAGAGCTCCTCGCTTTCAAATACTTTGGGAAAACCAATCCAGCCCTCCCGCAATGGGGACTCCAGACAGAGTCTTGCGGAGGTAGACAAAGTCGGAACAGGAACGAAGGAAGCGCGCACGGCCCGTGAGTCTTCATGGAGGACTCTAACTTTCAAAAGGATGCCACAGCCAACACGGAAGGGGAAGATGGTTGCTGAGAAAGGTAAAGAGCCGCCCTCTTACGTAGGAGTGGCAAGGAAGCCCAAGACAGATGAGCTAACTTATGCAGTCATTGATATCGGCTGTGCATCCGGTAGGATTCCACTGGATCGTCGATATAATGTGAGGCATTTGGTAAACGAACGGGTTATCGAATATATGTTAAACTCTAAAGGGGGTCCACCCATATGGACGACGAGCTGCGAGTATACAGGGGACATCTGAACGCTGCGCTTTGCGTCAGCAGAATGTATTGGTACCGTCAAAGAGCTCGCTGGAAGTATCCACATTCCTTGTGACGCAAGTTCGGCCTTGTGACAAAGATGGACATCCCACACTTCAAAAAAGCGACGGTATTTATCAAGTGGGCTGCGAAATTGTAACGGAACGCATGATTGAAGTCTTAAACGGGGCGAGACAGCTACTCACGCTCTGATGGAGAAAATCAGCAAGGCAAAATTCATATTGCCTGAATTCAGGAGACATGGACTTAAGTTTATGGGCTGAACCATATCAACTACCAATTATTCTATGCTTACACTGAAACACGTCCGTGGACCTGCGCTATTTGTCATAAAAATTAAAATTATGTATGTTCCCCAAAGTTGTCAACACTTTTCTCTGATCATCGCTACATTAGGTTTAGAATAGCACGGCCAGTGCCGAATCCGATAAGCTTCCGGAATAAGTTGAAAACCAACTGGACAAAATTCGGTAGGTTACTCAGAAAAAGATTGCGAAAGATAATTTAGATTGTCCAAGCATAGAAGATTGACGAAAACTTCAACAGGATTACGACTGCACTGGTGGGGTTCTTCGAAGATAGTTGTCCCCTTTGGGAAAGGAAATCAGCCCAAGAAAACCCCTGGAAGACCGGGGAGATTCGCAATATTGGGAATGAGTGGAAGATTACTAGGATGTGTACTACACAAGGCTCAAGGAATGCAATAAGATTACCAGAGCAGCAAAACAGGTCGATAGCGTTATTGACGCACCCAAAATGAAAAAGTTTCTCTCAAAAACCCATGACCAAACTGAATCTTTAGGAGACGACATGGGAGTGAGGGCAGAGACAACGGAGGACATGTTGAGGCTTTTGTTAAAAACAAATTTTCCACAGGATACTACGGGACTCTCGGAGGCACCGGAATCTGGGATTAATAGAATTGATCGAAGGCTTATCATTATAGAATTTAGGTAAATTAATCGTTGAGGAGCTTCAAACCATTTAAGTCTCCGGATCTGATGAAATATCTCCGGCGTTACTACAGAAGGAGGCGGACTTTCTGGCGTCCCATCTGGCCTGTATTATAACAGCGTGCCCAGGACTTGCATATACTCCGAAAGCCTTGCAAGAGGCAAGGTTGGTAATTATACACATGCCCGGCAAGGCAAGTTCAGCGGCACCAAAGGCCTGCGAGCCTATAAGCCTTACGTCCTTTCTACTCAAAACTACGGAATGCATTGTAGATACCATGATAAAGAGTAAGGCATCCACCGAACTGGTTAAATACAAACAGCATACCTATGTCAAGGGAAGGTCGGTGGAGATTGCGCTACTCGAGGTTAAGCTTAAAATAGAAGAATCCCCGATGCCAAGACGTACTCATGGCGGTATGCATTGACATCGAGGTGGCTTTTAACAATATGCGGACCGACACATTGATACAATCCTTAGACCAGTACCGGGTGGACCGGGTCTTTAGAGACTGGAGAAACCATGTTTAAGGTTTGCTGCGGGTGCCATGACATAAATATAATTAAGAAAGTGGCACAGGACACTCCACAGGAAGCCACTACTGAGGAGGTATTTGATTCCGTCTGCTACGCAAACGATGTTATAATACTTCTAAAGGGTAAAGATCTGAGACAGCTATGCAGAAGGGCTCTAACGGCCTTGCAGATGGCACACGACTGGGCAAGACCTAGGGGTCTCAATTTTTACCCGGAGAAGATTAAAATCTGTTTGTTTACGAGGAAGACGAAGGTGGGGCAACTTAACGCACCACGTTTTTTCAATACATAGCACGATTTCGATATCTGACAAGGTCAAATACTTAGTATTGATCTTGGGCATTAACTGAGCGTACTGAGAAGGCTCACAGGTGTTGAGCCCTACGCGGACGGGCCGTAGGCTCGAAATGGGGCCCGAATTCGGAGCGAGTCTTATTTCGGCGGAGACGGGGCGTTGAGGACCACGCCCATTGACATACAGATTAAGTGTGAGGCAGCCACTGAGGCCAAGAGACTTAAGGATAGGAGCAGGTCATACCATCGCGGTATAATCGAGGCGACGATAGAAACCCTGGAAGGATTGGAAGAGGCTTCCGATCGAAGACCTGAGACGACAAATGAGATCGAGTGCGAGGCATTGCTGCCAGTGGCACAGTTTTGGACTGACTGTATATTGCCATCTGGAAGATCATGCTAAACAGATGGATCAAAGCTAGAGGACAAAGTGGGTCTGTGGGTCTGAATTGAGAACCCTGGGGACTGAATAATACGGCACTGCAGGCGGATATCCGAGCGATCACGGAATGCGTGAGGTGGTGTGGTGCTAACCGAAGAAGTCGAGTGTGAACATCCTTACGGACAGTAAAATGACCATAAGGGTAATAACAACCAGGACGTTAAGGTCATGTAGAGTTTTGCAGTGCAGGAATAAGATTAACGCCTTCTCTGAAGATTGCACAATCCCGGGCCATAACGCAGCAAGATGGAATGAAAGGTTAGACGTTTTGACAGTGAAGGCCAGGGGACTCCGTCAATAAACTTGGTTAACCTGAAGCCTTTCGTGTCGACGCAGTCCGAGTTAAGGGCGTGGGAGATGAACAACATGTAACACTGTGAAACCGCGAAACGGTCGTAAAAACGGCGAAAATCCTATGGGGCGATCCCGATCGTGAAAGAACGAGACTAATACTGAAAGGAAGTAAGAAGCGGTCTATGTAGCTTTTGGTATCACAACGGGACACATAGGACTACGAGCTCACTCATGCAAAATCGGTGTGGCAAGTGATAGCATGTATTAGGGTGCGGGTGAGAGCGTGTCGTGATGAGACGGGTGGGTGTTTGTAAAAGAGATTTAAAAACAAATAAAACACCGGTGATTAGGTTTTTTCTTTAAACAAAGGATTATATTTATTAGTGTTTGATATTTCAACACAGGCGATAGTTACGTGAAAGGGACTTATATGCGGTGTGGGACTTATATCGTGAGTGTTTTGGAAAAAAGCACTGAAGTTGCCTGTAGCCGTCGTTTTGATATTGCAAGTGTCTCTACATCCGAACTAGGCGAACACGCTCCTAAGAGAGTTGTAGAAGGAGAAAGCGCTCTTAATAAATCTTCCTACAGTCTGGTTGAGCGAACAAGCCAATTGAGAGGTTGTAGAGAAATTTCCGCGAATGGGAAGAACCCCCCACGATCCAAGCTGACAAACAAACATAGCAGGTTGTAGGAAAACTATAAGAGCTCCTCCCTCTACGCCCAGCTACGTGAACAAGCTCAAAGGAGGCGGGTAGAGAAAGGAACAAGCCAATCGGTTGAACCTAAACAGCATGTGGGGAAGATGATAGGAGCATTTCCTTTGTCACTGACCTGCTTTCGCGGTTAAAAGATACCGGTATTAAGGTGGGGACACAATACCAGACATGAACCAACTTAGGGAACAGGTATGCACAACAACTAAAGCACGAAATTCTTACTTAAAATTTTTTTTCTCGAAGTTACTTTTTTAGTTTTTAGACCGCACAGCAAGCCGATTACTGGCTAAGGTGTATGTCTGTAGTGGCATGAGGCGGACGAATATCCCCAACCACTCTTCAACCTAACCTAGCCAAACCTAGACAGCAGTGTTTCACTAGCGTCGTCGTTGTCAAACTTGGTGCCAACGACTTTTCCCGTACGCTAATATACGCAGCAACACCAAGGCCCTAATATTGCCGGGCCAGTGCCGGGAAATGTATCATTCTTGCAATTGAATTGCAAAGGTCTCCGCGGCAAGATCAACGAGATGGTATATTTTAAAAGTCAGAAGGACATACTGGTTGTAGCGATCGAGGAGACAAAGCGCCTCTGGACACTGCCTACCTTAGTCGTAGAGTTCGTGGATCTGGATATTCAACAGAACCCAGCAGATGAATTTCTTAACATTTCGATTTAAGGAAACGTATTATGAAAATTGGGAGCAACGCAGCAGAGAGACTGCAATATCATTGTCTTTAGAATAATTTAGAGCAATGGCGATAAATCACTAGATAGGATAGTCGTCGCAAGGGTAAACTGCTGGCCATCCTACAAGGCTACCATACGTTCTTAAAGAACCGCGACCGAGCAGAGATTGCTTGATTATACCGGACATGCACTGGGGGTCATTATATGGTCCATCTGAACCCCATGGAATTTACAATTCCTGCAGGAAACTGTGTTGTGTGTTCCAATGTCCATCCGTTCCACACCTTCACATCTTCCCCTTGATGACACGCGCAAACAATAACACCACCACGTCCTGCATATGCGCCATAAAGCGTAACCACGTAATGTAAGCCCCCTCCTAGCACAACTAATCCGCAATCCAACTGTGAATCGCTGGCACACAATCCCGCATCGGACGCATACAGTGAACTCTGACACCGAACATGGGGCCCACCTCCAACCACCGTTTTCACAACTTCCGCGGATGTCAACACCATCAGCGCCCTACGTACCGGTGGAACGGTAGCAGCCCCTAGTTTTCCAGCATTAGCCGCATAAGGGTCACTAATCATGCCAGCATGCTCAATTACATACACCGTGACACTATTTTCTTTTTGTTTTCATTAATTTAGGAGAATTCTCTAATACCGTACGTGTCTTTGGTTGAATATACCATTATTTATCTACAAGCCTCCGCATGTGGTGGATTAGTACCGCAGGAATAAAATATGCGGGGCGAACCTATAAGTTAGCACAAACAGGGGGTGTCCCGATTGCACGAATACGATCACGATGGGTTCGTGCAATAGGATCGGTAGCGGATGAGCCAAAGGAAAGGACCAACGGTGGCGCTCGCATATCTTAAGAAGATTCTTCATCAAGAAAGTCCGGCCTAGAGGGTCGCTGGCAGCCCCAGTACTAATTACCGTTGCGATGGCCTAATCCGCCATCCATCTAAAAAAATCAAGATTACAGAAACATCAACCAGAAATAATGGAACTGACAACCCCTCGATGATGACCTATGGATTCAGAACACGGTTTAAGATTGAAACATTGAACGTCAGAACTCTCTCAGAGGCATCGAGACTTTATCACGTACAGAACGATATGTCAAACTACAACCTAGGCATCCTTGGTTTAAGTAAAGTACGATGGCCGAAATCCGGAATTAAGGATCTTCTAGGTGACTACCACTTAATTTTTTCAGGCAATTAAATCTACCGAATAAACGGAGTCGGTTATTTAACGTAGCCGAAAGCAAAGCGAACTCTTCTATCATACAATGTTATATCCGAACGCATCATGAAGACAAAATTGAATTAAAAATTCAACAAAATATCCATTTTTACAATGCTACGCCCAACCGAACCCGATGACGAAGAAACAAATGATCAATTCTGTTCCCAACTCGGCTCAGTAACACGCTCTCTACTAAAAGGAGACATTAAACTTGTTATGAGATATTTTAACGCCAAGGTGGGTAATAACAACAATAATCTACAATCAATCATGGCGATACAAGGAAGGACAATGGCGACAGATTGGTTTATTTCTGCGAAAGAAATCGGCTCTTTATTGGGGGCTTAAAATTCCCCCATAAAAATATACACAAATATACTTGCAAATCACCAGATGGAAACACCCGTAATCAAATCGACCACGTACTTATCAGCACTCTCTTTAACTAACTCTTTTGGGTGCGCTGATGGATTTGAAAACTAGACGAGGAACCGACATCGATAGAGACCATATGCTCTTAGGGGCCACTTAACGTCTACGCTATTAAACCTAAAATGCCCCGAAGCAGCGCGCGATTACAAAGGAACATTAACGGAGAAGCTGCAAAATAACACATAACAACACCATGTATAGACATAACAACACCATGTATAGAGACGCCATCTCTATCGTACACATTGCTCGACGATCTCAAAAACCAAGGAAAAGCAACGAAACTATAGAGGAAATAAAACACCGGAAACGTATACGCAACGCTCTGCTACGGGCAAAATCAAGTGTAAATAAAATTGCGGCCTGGGCTGAATATTGCGCCTCCGCCTCGATGGTCAAGGTAAGTCTTCTTTTGAGGCGTATTTCGCCTGCACTTGATAGCATTTTGAGGAAGGAACAGGCAGGTTTTCTGCCAGGACGTTCTTGTGCCGACCATTAACTCCCTGCGCAAAATCACTGAACAGTCTGCAGAAGTTAATACACACCTTTACCTTTTATTCATCGACTTCGAGCGTGTTTTTGACACAGTTTCGCAAAGTTCAAAGTGCAGCACTAATTAGGAAGCTGTATAGGAATGCTGAAGTTTCAGTCGGTTTCAATGGAAAAGGGAGCCACCTTTCGGGATCGACAAAGAAAGGAAGCAAAGTTGCAGTCTAATTTTATTGCTTCTAATACGGAGTAGAAGCAAGTAATGCTGAGGAATCCTATGGCATACGCTGGGGTATTGACCACCCGGATAATCGCTTCGAGAAGGGAGTGAAGATAAAGTCCCCGAGTTAAAGTCTCGTTCTTGTCTTGGCTAAACTACTTATAGAGAAAGTTAAAGTGTCTAAACTACTTATAGAGAAAGTTAAATAATTGTTATAAAAAAAATACTCTAACTGTGAGGACAAAGTTCTGGCCTAAAGTCTTGTTGAAAAGTGTTATAAAAATAATTTTGTACACTGGCTGTTTGGCCAGAAACTTTCATAAAAATTAATGCTATAGCTGATTTATTGGAAAAAGGCAATAAATAAAAGAGGTAATTAAAAAAAACATATAAACACATAAGAAAATAAAATAATTTGGATTTAAAAAAAAGTGAAAAACAATAATTTGGTGAGCTGGGAATTAAGGAGCCCACATCCGGTCAATTTCGTGGATATAAGAGCTTCATTTACAAATTTATTTTATATGGGCCAATGGGCCAACACAAGAAAAAATCAAAAATACTCATTTGGTCCGCTAGGTCGTAGGGGCCTCACAACAAGCCTATTTCTGGCATATAAGAGCTTAGTGTAAGACCGACATGCAAAATTTATTTTTTATTGGTAAAATAATGTTTTGTGACTTAAGCAAGTATTTTGACTCAAGAAAAACCAAAAATACAAATTTTTTTCGCTAGGCCGTAGGGGTCCCACAAGAGGCCGATTTCTGGCTTATAAGAATCTCATTGTAAGAGCTCTATGCCTCATTTATTGGTAAAATAAGGTCTTGTGAAAAGACGTAATATACGCTTTTAGGAAGTATATGGACAAAAAAAAAAAACCAAAAATACTCATTTTCCCCCCTAGGTCGTAGGGGGAAAATGCAAAATTTGTTTTTTAATGGTAAAATAAGGTCTTGTGAAACGAACTAATATTTTGATATATTTTGACTCAAGAAAAAACCAAAAATACTCATTTTTTCCGCTAGGCCATAAGGGCCCCACAGGAGGCAGGTTTCTCTCATATAAGAGCTCATTGTAAGAGGTCTATGCCAAATTTACTTTTTATTGGTAAAATAAGGTCTTGTGAAAAGACCTAATATACATATGTAGCAAATATTTGTTCACCAAAAAAAAAAACCAAAAATACAAATTTTTGTCGCTAGGCCTTAGAAGCCTCACACCAAGGCGATGTCTTCGGTATAAGAGTTGTGTGTAAGAGCCCTATATAGAATTAATTTTTTATTGGTCTAATACACAATTTTAGTTAATCGCAGGAAAAAACCAAAAATACAATTTTTTTCGATAGGACTTAAAGACCCCACAACAGGACGGCATATAAGAGCTCAGTGTAAGAGATCTATGCAGAATTTATTTTTTAATTGGTAAAATAAGGTCTAGTGAAAAGATGTAATATACATTTTTAACACGTATATGGACACAAAAAAACCAAAAATAATCTTTTTTCCGCTAGGCCGTAGAGGCCCTACAAGAGGCCGATTACTGGCATATAAGAGCTCATTGTAAGAGCTCTATGCCAAATTAATTTATTTTTTATTGGTAAAATAAGGTCTTTATAAAAGACCTAATACAAATTTTTACCCAGTATATCGACACAAAAAAACCAAAAATTCTCATTTTTGTCGCTAGGCCGTAGGGGCTCCACAACAAGGCGATGTCTTGGGTATAAGAATTGTGTGTAAGAGCTCTATACCGAATCAATTTTTATTGGCGAAATAAGGTATTTCGACACAAGAAAAAACCAAAACCAGTAAGGAAAGGCAAAAGTCGGGCGGAGCCGACTATATAATACCCTACACCACCTAGTGTATGCAGTACTTGTTATACGTAGAATTTATCGCGAAATCTAGTCAGACTTTAATTTGGATACCTATTGAAATATCAATTATAACCTTGAAAGATTTTCGTACGATAGGACCACAAATTTGGATTTCCACATCCTTAAAAGGCCATATCGGATTAATGAGTATATGGGAGTTATATGGCAAGCTGTGCCAATTTTGATGACATATACTGGGACGTCCCATAGAACATATCACGCCCTATATCGACGAGATGTGACCAAGATTGTGGCTTTTACTGTCTTAAAAGTCCATATGGGATAAAATATATACATTCCAGCTACATCTAAATCAGGAGCGATTTAATGAAATTTTGCGCACGTATTGGAACGTGAAATAGAACGTCTCATGCAAAATCGAACGAAAATTGTGGTTTCTACAGGCTACAGTCTATTTCGGATGAAAGATATATCAGAGACACCTATATCTAAATCTAAACCGATTTGTATGAAATTTTGCACACCGATTAAAACGTCAAATTAAAAACCACGTACTACAACTTGTTAAGATCGGACTAAAATAGTGGCTTCTATAGCCTTAAAAGACCATATCGGACAAGAGATATATATGGGAGCTTTGTCTTCATCCACAACGATGTATAAGAAATTTTGTACTCGCATTGGGACTTTAAATAAAACAACTCACGCTAAATTTTGTAGAAATTGGGTCAAAATAGTGCCTACTACAGCCTCTTAAATCCAAATCCGATGAATGATATTTATGGGAGGTATATGTAAATCTCTACCGATTTGTATGAAATTTTGCACACACATGAAGACGTCAAATAAAACACCTCACAAAATTTTGTAAAGATCGGACTCCATATCGGATGAAGGATATATATGGGAGCCATATACTAATGTCAACCGATAACCGATTTCGACGAAATATTGCACGCAGATGGGGACGTCAAATAAAACACCTCATGCCAAATTTTGTAAAGATCGGACCAAAATTGTGGCTTCTACAGCCTTAAAACTCCATATCGGCTGAAAGATATATATGGGAGCTATATCTAAATCTTAACCGATTGTTAAGAAATTTTGCACACATATGGGGCCGTTAAATAAAATTTTGCACATATATGGGGACGTTGAATAAAACACCCCATGTCAAATTTTGTAAAGATCGGACCAAAATTGTGGCTTCTACAGCCTTAAAACTCCATATCGGATGAAAGATCTTTATGAGAGCTATATCTAAATCTCAACCGTTTTTTATGAAATTTTGCACACATATGAAGACGTTGAATAAACCACCTCAAGCCAAATTTTGTAAAAATCGGACCAAAATTGTGGCTTCTACAGCCTTAAAAGGCCATATCGTATGAAAGATATATATGTGAGCTATATCTAAATCTCAACCGATTTTGACGAAATATTGCAAAAATATAGGGACATTTAATAAAACACCTCATGCCAAATTTTGTAAAGATCGGACCAAAATTGTGGCTCCTACAGCCTTAAAACTCCATATCGGATGAAAAATATATATGAGAGCTATATCTAAATCTGAACCGTTCAGATCGAACCAAAATTGTGCCTTCTACAGCCTTAAAAAGCCTTATCGGATGAAAGATATATATGAGAGCTATATCTAAGTCTCAACCGATTTTGATTGGAGTTTTATTGGAGCTCTACACCAAGGTGATGTCTTGGGTATAAAAGTTGTGTGTAAGAGCTCTATATAGAATTAATTTTTTAATGGCGAAATAAGGTCTTGTGAAAAGACCTAATATGCATTTTTAGCAAGTATTTGGTCGCAAGAAAAATCCAAAAATACTAATTTTTTCGATAGGACTTAAAGACCCCACAACAGGCCGATAGCCGGCATATAAGAGCTTAGTGTAAGAGATCTATGCATAATTTATTTTTTATTGGTAAAATAAGGTCTTGTGAAAAGATGTAATATACATTTTTTGCACGCATATGGACACAGAAAAAAACCAAATATACCTTTTTTTGTCGCTAGGCCGTAGGGGCCCCACAAGAGGCCGATTACTGGAATATAAGAGCTCTATGCCAAATTAATTTTTTTTATTGGTAAAATAAGGTCTTTTGAAAAGACCTAATATATATTTTTAGCCAGTATATTGACAAAAAAAACAAAAATTCTCATTTTTGTCGCTAGGCCGAGAATTATAAATCTTAACCGATTGTTAAGAAATTTTGCGCACATATGGGGACGTTGAATGAAACAACCCATGTCAAATTTTGTAAAGATCGGACCAAAATTGTGGCTTCTACAGCCTTAAAACTCCATATTGGATGAAAGATATATATGAGAGCTATATCTAAACCTCAACCGATTTTTATGAAATTTGCACACACATGAAGACGTCAAATAAACCACCTCATGAAATATTTCGTAAAGATCGGACCCAAATTGTGGCTTCTACAGCCATATCGGATGAAAGATATATACGAGAGTTATATCTAAATCTCAACCGATTTTTATGAAATTTTGCACACACATGAAGTCGTCAAATAAAACACCTCTTGTCAAATTTTGTAAAGATCGGACCAAAATTGTGGCTTCTACAGCCTTAAAACTCCATATCGGATGAAAGATATATATATCAGCTCTATCTAAATCTGTACCGCTTTTTATTAAATTTTGCATACACATGAAGACGTCAAATAAAACACCTCATGTAAAATTTTGTAAAGATCGAACCAAAATTGTGGCTTCTACAGCCTTAAAACTCCATATGGGATAAAAGATATATATGAGAGCTATATCTAAATCTCAACCGATTTTGACAAAATTTTGCACACATATGAAGACGTCAAATAAAACACCTCATGTCAAATTTTGTAAAGATCTAAAATGGTGGCTCCTACAGCCTTAAAACTCCATATCGGATGAAAGATATATATGGGAGCTATATCTACATCTTAACCGATTTTGACGTTATATTGTACATATATGGGGACGTTGAATAAAACACCCTATGTCAAATTTTGTAAAGATCGGATCAAATTGTGGCCTCTACAACCTTAAAAGGCTATATCGGATGAAAGATATATACGAGAGTTATATCTAAATCTCAACCGATTTTTATGAAATTTTGCATACACATGAAGTCGTCAAATAAAACACCTCTTGTCAAATTTTGTAAAGATCGGACCAAAATTGTGGCTTCTACAGCCTTAAAACTCCATATCGGATGAAAGATATATATGACAGCTCTATCTAAAACTCTACCGCTTTTTATTAAATTTTGCATACACATGAAGACGTCAAATAAAACACCTCATGTAAAATTTTGTAAAGATCGAACCAAAATTGTGGCTTCTACAGCCTTAAAACTCTATATGGGATAAAAGATATATATGAGAGCTATATCTAAATCTCAACCGATTTTGACAAAATTTTGCACATATATGAAGACGTCAAATAAAACACCCTATGTCAAATTTTGTAAAGATCGGACCAAAATTGTGGCTTCTACAGCCTTAAAACTCCATATGGGATAAAAGATTGTGGCTTCTACAGCCTTAAAACTCCATACCGGATGAAAGATATATATGAGAGCTATATCTTTATCTCAACCGATTTTGCACACACCTGAAGACGTTGAATAAAACACGCCATGTCAAATTTTGTAAAGATCGGACCAAAATTGTGGTTTCTACAGCCTTAAAAGGCCATATCGGACGAAAGGTATATATAAGAGCTATATCTAAATCTCAACCAATTTTTATGAAATTTTACACACACACATGAAGGTGTCTAATAAAACACCTCAAGCTAAATTTTGTAAAGATCGGACCAAAATAGTGGCTTCTACAGCTTTAAAACTCCATATCGGATAAAAGATATATATGGGAACTATATCTAAATCTCAACCGTTTTTTATGAAATTTTACACACACATTTATATTTGATTATTCATTATAATTATTTAAAATACGTTCAAAGCTAAATTTGTTTTGGACAATTGTTGATTGGTTTGGTTATTTTTTATTTTTTTTTAGAGGCTCAAGAAGTCAAGACCCAAGATCGGTTTATATGGTAGCTATATCAAAACATCGACCGATTTGGCCCATTTACAATCCCAAGCGACCTACATTAATAAAATCTATTTGTGAAAATTTTCAAGCGGCTAGCGTGCTTTCGATTACAGACGGACGTACATGGCCAGATAACTTAAAATGTCATGACGATCAAGAATATATATACTTTATGGGGTTTGAGACGCATATTTTGAGGTGTTACAAATAGAATGACGAAATTAGTATACCCCCATCCTATGGTGGAGGGTATAAAAAGATAGGCCCGAATGGGGGATGAAGGCTTTAGGTTTTGAAAACTCGAGATGTTTTTCAAGTTATGTTAACATTTAGGAATAGTATAAGTAGACATATCTTGATCAAGTTTCACTTAAATCGCACCGACATATGTCATACCTAAAAGAAGAAAAAATTATGTTTTTTCAACAAAGAGTATTGCGAATGCTTTTTTAACCATTTTTATACCCTACACCACCCCTATGGTACAAGGTACAATTATAACTTAATGCATTTGTTTGTACACCCAGAAGAAAGCAACAGCGAGAACCATTGCCGTTATCATAGCGTTCGAAGCCATCAATACAACTTCCGACAGATGAACAAAATCATGTGTGATACGGAATAAGTGTAATTTACCACAGACAGAATGTTTGCCATTACACGAAAATAAATGCATTGGAAAAAGTACAGCTAATAAGCAGGGTTGTCGAGCTTGGTCAATGCGGTAATTGTATCATAGATGCGTTTTCGCAATTAATATGATTCAAATACAACATACCAACGCACGGCCCTTGTAACCATCTCACCTAAAATGGTTGAAAAGTCTTCTAACCAAAGACGAAACGCGTCCCATCTCCAATCATTGAGCTCGTCTCGAAAGAGAAACAAGCAAAAATTAAAAATTTCCTTTGAAATATTGGTTTCAAAAATGTCCTTGAAATTGTGTGTATAGAAATATTTGTTTGTTTAATTATGTCTTTAAAAGGTGTTGAATGGACTGACCTTCCAGCCACATCGTTTGTTGTTGAATAGACTTATCCCAACAATTTTGAATTTATATTAAGATCTCAATGAAGTATTTGAACTATGATTAATCGTAAGAAACCGTTAATGAGTAATAGATTAGTATGTTCCAATGTAATGGATTAAAAGATAGATTGGAATTGATTAAATAAGAAACCGGTACTAGTAATGATGAGTGACAACACTTCTTTGGAATATGGAGGTAGCCTGCGAGCTACGAGCCGAGTTTCTTTCTTTTTTGGTTAGCAACCGTCATCGACTAGACATCTCACAAGAAAATAAAACCGCTCATGAAGAAGAATTCCACATTTTGTTGTTTTGTTTCCACTACTACCCAGCTTCTGTAAGTATACCGGAACGGAAAAGTTTCAAGAAGTGAACCTGAATTTCACCAAATCCAATTCACATCAACGGAACCTGAGTTCTCAATTATATTCAACAAGCATCGTTTAAGAGCCTTAGTTCAAAACAGTATAAGATTAAATATGGCCCTTCGACCCTACCTTGGCCATCCTCTTTAAAAATACAGTCCACAAGCAAAAAACATTGGTGCAATAAATCTCCAATTTGTCAAAAGCTCGAAGTAATCGTTCACATCTTATTTCTGGTGGCACCACCTTTTTCACTATTGTAAATGGTTACTCTGTTTCTCAACATGTCAATGTTGGTACCTACGGTTGTATGAGTATAGCAATAATTAGGGAAAAAGCAAAAAAAAGACCCAACAACGTTCGCCGCGTGGTTTTAATTTGCTTGGAATTGCTTAAATCGTGTCTAGTGACGGGAAAGTAGTGGAAACAGTCACCATCCCGCAAACGCACAAAATTCTCTCGTGGTATTGGTTTTGGCTCTTATGCATGGTTATATTTATTTGCTTTGATTGTTTGCAACAGCATAATTGCCAGAAGGAAAAAGCAATTCGACAAAATAATTCTTACAGAAAGGGGAAAGTTTGTAAACGTATCCGTATATTGATTGTACGAGAAAACTGGCGGAAAACGCATTTTGCCTTTTTTTGTATTAGTATTATGTCCCATACTAAGTTTACCAATTTCAGGTTATGGTGAAGAAAACGTGACCATAAGTACCGTGCAAGGAAATTTTCTGCTTAACGTGCTTCACAACACCTTATCCGTATTCGGAGGTTTATTGCTAGTGCTCCCCGCACCTCATTAAAAAAGCGCGGTCATAGCGTGCCCTTCTTCAGATATTCGTTGACTTTCAGTACTACCCACCAATCGACACTGGGAAAACTCGCGGACGAATACGAGGTTAATAGGTGCCTCAACGCTTGCAGCCTACTCAAACACGGAAAGTCAACACTAACTCAAAGGGTACTCTGACTGCAGCAAAATTGATGTCAACAGAACTAAGAAAAATTAAACTTGCCCTTGGAAAGAAGCTATCAACGCAACAGTATCCTCCGGCCACACAAACCCGACAGTATTGGTAGCCAGCTCCCTCTACTAAGAGCGTTGTACACATTTAATCCAGTGACTGAAAGATAGTTCTGTGGATTCTCATTTAAAACCGTGTCACCATACTGAGGGACGTGTTCTTATCTGTGAAGCCAGCGACAACCGAAGCTCCTGTCATTATAGTCATTCCCTCACATGAAGCCAGCATTCACCGCCAATCTGAGGCGAGAAGCTATCTCAACTGCCAAGCCTACTTTCGTCGCATAGTTCGCCTCATCTTTATATACAGAAACAAATTGTCACCTGCGACATCTATCGGTGGCTAGCAACCTAGTGAACCAACTCGAATCGCCTTAGCTACACATTTCTCATTCACCGTGAAAGTTGACACCAATCGCGCCTTTGATGACAAACCATCTCCACCTAATTTGATCGCATGGTGTGCTCCATCAGTATCTACCAGAAATAACGCATCCACCACGAGCGTTTTTTCATTACTTTGAATCAATCGGAATGCACATCTGCCATTCACCGTGAAGCTGACACCAGAGTCCACAAGTGCCGTCTCACACGTGTTTGCGGCGAGAAGCCACCATCTCATCAGCTAAGCCTACTTTCATCGCGTAGTTTGGCACATCGCTATCTACAAGAAATCGCTCGGTTACCAGCGACATCTTCCAGTGCCCAGCGGAGATCGTGAATACCACCAACTAATTCTTTGCTACACATATCGGAGAATTTCACCGCACGAGACCGGGTAACTCCACCCAACGAAATAATGTAAGTCACATTTTTTGTTTCTCTTTATTATTCCATTGTGTTCCACATTAACACTCACGGTGGTCAATACAAGCCACAATTAATACTGTCACGTTTTCGGTCAAGCGCCCTAAGCTATGCTACGAATTTGAGAACTATCAAATTGAGATTCCTATTTCGCGAATCAAATATTGGTCCCGGCGACATATCTGACACATTTAAGACTAGTGCCGCCTTACTTATGTTATCTCTGAAAAAAAAAAAAACAATTTTGGAATATGATCTAATGTAGATTACATTACCTATGCCCGACATAGTGCATATGATGAGCCATTGGATACACTTCTTATTGCGAAAAGTCGTCGCAATCCCAATTAGACGATATTCAGAGGGAAAATGAGGTGAAATATTGATCTCAAACCTATTTTTTTTTGCCATTCACCAAGTTTTCCCTACATGTATACATATATCTCTATATGGTTTATCTCTACACGAATTTATTAGATTGTTTCATCAACAATGAAGGTTATAAACATTGTATATTGAAACAAATTGACTCATATTTAAAATACTCGTTATACCAAAGTTTACCTATACATATATCACTATATAATTTCTCTTCACATATATCTCTATATGATCACCTCTACAAGAATTTATACGTTTCATCAAGAATGAAAGTAATAAACATTCTACAAATAAAGCAAATTAGATCGATGTTTGAAATATAAGAAACTCGTTTTTTTTAACTGTTTGCCACTACTTGGATTTGCATTATCATTCCACTTTCGTGCCTTTGGGATATCTTGTGCAGTCAATTTGGGGAAACGAACAAAGGACTGAGGCTTTAGTCCGATTGGGAAATCACCAAGGAGGATTTGTCTACATTAATCGTAACTTACTCACACTCGATTTCGTTTATTTTTCTATCTTTCTTCCTCGCGCTGAGGATTTCTCTAGATGTAACATACCTTTATCTGTCGGTACAGAGTTGGCATCCCCCGATTATAAGGTAACCCTACCTATGATTTATGTCGAACAGGCCAGGGTTAGAATTGGCTTTTCTACGAACTTCTGAGTTGGACACTGTATATATTATCACACCGTGATATTTACTGGATTGTTGATCGCTTTTGAAGATCATAACCCCTGGTTAGGCCCAGAGTTGTATTGACTGTTTGTGTCGTCCTCAGCGGATCGAGGCAGGACATCAGGAAGCTGCGTGTAGGCCCTCGACGCTCCAGGCGACTTGTTAAGGTTAATTTTTTCCCCCTTTCATAGCACACGACTTTAGGTCCCTATCCCTTGTACACTTTTTTCGACTCCTCTGCGCAGTATCAGGACACGGGATTTGTTCTCTATTTTATCATCAAGGCAATAAGAGGTGCTCCTGGATCTGGGATTGGTTTGGTGCTTTTTTACGTCTTTGAGATCTGAAATGGCGAATTTGCAGGGTGATTTTATATTCGACTCTGACGATCTGGTCATGTATTGTGCGGATTTCGATAATACACCGGATGCGGACCACACGGATACATCCTTGATAGTTGCGTTGCAGGATTTACAGGAACGATGGGCGAATGTTCAGGCATCTTATAGAAGGATTTTCACGACGAAGGACGAGAAGTTGTCCGATGAATTCCAGGCCTCGGCTAAGGAGAAGTACAGGGTCTGCACATCCAGTTTTCACTCATGCAAGGCCAAAATGATGGACCTACAGAGAATCTTTTTACCAGCTCCGGCTGAATCGCCTGCTCGGATACCCTCTAAGGATTCTGAATCCCCCTCGGGATTCAGCTGTATCAAGGTCCCACCTTGTGATACTCAGGATTTCCAAGGCGGGTATGAGGAATGGCCCTCATTCCGTGACATATTTACCGCTGTATACATTAACCACCCCAGACTATCTCCTGTCCAGAAGCTTTATCATCTTCGTCTGAAGGTGAAAGGTCCGGCTGCAGGAATCGTCAGGAAGTATCAATTGTGTGACAATTGTGTGAGCTGGCATGGGAGGCATTGCGTTCCAGGTACGAGAACAAGAGGGTGCTTGTCGACAACCAGCTAAGGGTTCTTTTGAATTTGAAGGTTATATCGATCGAAAGTAGCGAGGCTCTACAGAGGATTCAGAGTAACATTAATGATTGTTTGGCCGCTCTTAGAACTCATGACATTCCGACTAGGGACTGGGATCCGATATTGGTGTATTTATGCTCAAGTAGATTGCCGCATGAGACTTTGTCGCTATGGGAACAGTCCCTTCATTCCCACCGGGAGTTGCCGACTTGGTCTCAAATTGATAGATTTCTTTCCAATAGATACGAGGTTGTGGAGAGACTGGACGGCATTCATGGTCCCAGGTCCTCGCCTAAAAAACCTTCGGAAGTGAACACATTTAAGACCGAAGGCACCCCGCAATCCCGATGTAAACTCTGTGAATTGAATCATCCCTTAAGGGATTGCTCTAGATTCAGGGAACTGAATCCAACTTCCCGCAATCAGTTCGTGACCCAGAATAATATTTGCCTCAATTGCCTTTCGTATAAACATATCAGGAGAGATTGCAGGAGCAAGTTTGTGTGCCTCGAGTGTAAGAGGAATCACCATACGTTACTACATTTTCCTAGACATAGATCGCAGGGTGACATGAATACGGGGGAGGCTGAGGTTCAGTCAACCGGTTCCAACTTTACAACGACACACACTGAAGCACCTATTTCTGAGGTCGCTCACGATGCCGATACGTCTCCTGTGGTGCGGACATCGGCCCATTTTTCTTCTCCTGAGAACGCGTCTTCAGATGATAATACTTTATTGCCCACGGCAATCGTTAACATCAGACATAGAGGCGATACCTTTAAGGCCCGAGCATTTTTGGATCAGGGGGCTGAAAGGACATTCATCTCTCGGAGATTACAGCAGAGGCTTTTACTCCCAACGGAGAATAGGAATTTCGAAATCCGCGGCGTTGGCGGCCTAGTTGTGGCAAATTCTAGTCATATTTGCTCGATTTCCCTTTTCTCAGAATCCCACAACGTCGCAATAGATACTCAAGCTATTGTGGTTCCGAAGATTACCCGTCTCCTACCCAATTTCTTCATTCCTGCAGAGAAGATTAGGGCTACCGATTTCCAAGACCTGGACTTGGCGGACCCTCAATTCCACCTCCCAGGCCAGGTCGACTTACTCTTGGGTAGTAACATTCTACCTGATATCCTTCTCCATGGTGTTAGGAAGATCTGTGAGACTCTGTTGGTACAATCTACCATATTCGGCTGGGTGGTTAGCGGACCGGTACCTGCACAGTCTGTCGCATCTTTTTCCATTCAGGCCCCTGACGTGACTGATGATACGATTGGCCGCCAACTGCGCCTATTTTGGGAACAGGAGGAGGTTCCAGGCAGACGCGCTCCTTCGACTGCTGACGAGTTCTGCGAGTCTCTCTACCTTAATACTACGGTGCGGAATGCGGAGGGGCGTTACGTCGTACGACTTCCATTTAAGGAAGGATATCAGGGTACCAGTCGCCTCTTGGACACTCGAGAACACAGGCTTTGTTGCAATATGCAAGAATGGAACAATCCCTTCGGACGAGACCACGACTGAGTGAGACGTACCATGGAGTTTTGGGGGAGTATTTGGATCTTGACCAGATGAAGCCCGTGACGTCGAAGGAAACGCCTCTTAATGGCTCCTTCGGATCATTCTATCTTCCCCACCACGCGGTGATTAAACCACAGAGTGCCAGTACAAAGGTGCGCGTGGTTTTTAACGCTTCGAAGCGCTCTTCCTCCGGGATTTCACTCAACGACGTATTGCATGTGGCCCCCACACTTCAATCGGATCTCATGACCCTGATCTTGAGATGGCGACTTTTTGAGTATGTTTTCAACGGCGACATAGAGAAGATGTATCGTCAGATACTTGTTCATGAGGATGACATGGATTTTCAGCGGATACTTTTTCGTCCTTCTCCTACCAGTTCTATCCGGGACTATGCCTTGAAGACAGTTACCTTCGGAGTGAACTGTGCCCCGTATTTGGCTATACGGACTTTGAATCAACTGGCTCAAGATTTGGGGGACTCCTATCCCCAAGCGGCCCAGATTGTTAGAAAGGATATGTACGTTGACGATGTGCTCTCGGGAGCTCACGACTCCACATCGGCAATCGAATCGTTGACACAGCTGATTGAGTTATTGAACTCGGCAGGGTTTCAACTCAGGAAGATTACTTCGAATTGCTCGGAGATTCTCAACTCAGTTCCTGAGGATAGGGTCTTGGACTCGAAGTTTCTCAAGTTTTACGAGACCAGTGGTACGAAGACGCTGGGCGTTCAATGGAACGCACTTGAGGACGGCTTCTCTTATAGAATTGATCCTCCTGGACATTCACTCTCGATTACGAAACGCCAAATCTTGTCGGCGGTGGCTAAGTTATTTGATCCAGCAGGATGGATATCCCCAATTATCATCCAGGCAAAGATAATATTACAACAGTTATGGTTAGAGGGCACCGGATGGGATGAGAATGTTAAACCAGGTACCCTGCTGAAGTGGAATCAGTTCGTAGAATCGCTCCATTATACGTCTCAGATCAAAATTCCTCGATGGGTGAATTTTGCTCCACTGTATAAGACTCAACTTCATGGATTCTGTGACGCCTCCGAGAAGGCATATTGTGCTGTTGTTCATATACGAATAGATTCAGGCGATTCCGTGCGGACCCACCTCTTGGTGTCCAAGACCAAAGTAGCCCCAATCGACCCCCTGAGTTTACCCCGCTTAGAACTTTGTGGTGACTATCCCAATTAATCAAACATGTTGTCAATGATCTGCCCCTTCATAATTTTGGACTTTATTTCTGGTGCGACTCATCCATTACGTTAGGTTGGCTGGGGAAACCTCCACATACATGGAAGACCTTTGTGGCAAATCGAGTTGCGAAGATCATTCGGAACGTAGGGAATTCTGCATGGCGCCATGTCAGGTCTAGTGAGAACCCTGGCGATCTAGGATCTCGTGGTTGCTCACCACCAGATCTCAGGGACAATTCCCTTTGGTGGCATGGGCCCAAATGGCTTGGGGACCCGGAAGAGGAATGGCCGAAATCGTCTATTCCGGTGGAAGATCCACCGGAAGCGAGAAGGTTATACTGCTTTCACATTGTTGGTGATGCCGAGGATCTGCTGAGGAGGTTTTCACGTTGGGACAGGGCTATTAGGATAATCGCATATGTTCTACGGTTCTCCAGGGCATGCAGAACGGGGGAACGTTTCGCAGCCGTGGAAATCTCATGTAAGGAGTTCGCAGATGTAAAAAAACGTCTTAGTCGAATGACGCAGCGAAACTACTATTCTCGCGAATACCAGATGTTGAACGAAACCTTAAATTTTCATAGGAAGAGCTCCCTCTATCCTCTTAATCCCTATATTGATGATGAGGGGATAATGCGCGTGAATGGAAGAATAGCTAATTCTCACCTCTCGTTTAGCGAACGCCACCCCATCATTCTACCAGTCGGCTCTGACTATTGCAGACTGTATGTATCCTATATGCACATCGTTTTACTGCATGCAGGGAATAGCCTTATGATGAGGACAATTCGTGAAGAGTATTATGTCTCTAGATTGAGATCTACAATAAAGAAATGTATTCGTCTTTGCAAGACGTGTGTTATTTATAAACGAAACGTTCAATCTCAATTGATGGCCGCTCTTCCCATGGAGCGTAGCTCATTCTCTCCTCCATTTTCCTTTACCGGCTTAGACTTTGCAGGTCCCTTTTCTGTTAAATCTTCCAACTTGAGACAGGCTATTTATCAGAAAGGCTACGTGTGCCTCTTTGTATGTTTTAGCACGAAGGCGATCCACTTGAAACTATGCTCAAGTCTCTCCTCCGAATCCTTTTTGACGGCATTCACCCGCTTCGTTGGACGACGAGGTCTTCCAAAGAAAGTAATGTCCGACAATGGGACTAATTTCGTCGGAGCGGAAAGGAAATTACGATACGATTTCCATCGGTTTTTGAATACAATTCCCAAGGATTTAATAGAGAAATACGCAGCCCACGGATTTCAATGGTCTTTCATTCCCCCGAACGCGCCCCACATGGGGGGCCTGTGGGAAGCAGGTGTAAAGTCCTTCAAACTACATTTTCGCAAAGTAGCTCAAAGTCATAAATACACGTTCGAGGAATTCTCGACGCTTCTTGTGAGAATTGAAGCGGTGCTTAACTCCCGACCTTTGTCCCCAATGACCGATGATCCCCTTGACGTCTTGGCCTTGACTCCAGGTCATTTTCTACGAGGATCACCTTTAGTTGCCGCGCCAGAGAGTGTTTCTGACGGAATTACGTATTCAGATCGATGGGAGAGACTCAAAGCCCAACAACATGAGTTTGCCAAACGGTGGAAGAGCGAGTAATTGCAAGAACTGCAGCGCCGTTATAAATGGCAAACTCCTCAGGATAACTTCAACCTAATCAACTTGTTATTATCAAGGATGATCAATTACCCCCATGTGAATGGAGACTTGGCCGGATAAAGGCCGTACATTGTGGGAGTGATGGATTGGTTCGAGTGGTGGATGTTCGTACAGCAAACGGGACCATCACAAGAGATATTACGAAAATATGTCCTTTATTGTCCGAAGCCCAGACCGGGACCCAGAAACCTTTGTCTCAGGACTAAAAGTTAATATTCTCCACTACTGTCTCCCCTTCGGGGACTAAACGATATAATAAGTATTAATCCACAAAAGAAAGCAATATTTCAATTTATTTACATTCACAGGGCTCCCAGAAATCCTGAAATCCATAGCTGTCTAATTTGCGACCGTTTTCATCCGTTACGTTTTTGCCGCCAGTTCCTCGAAATGGACATAGGGGCTCGTCGACGAGCAGTCCGCGAACATGGCTACTGTTTTAATTGTCTCGCCAGATCTCATCGCACGTACGAGTGTACCTCCGACGATGTGTGCAAAATATGCCGACAGGAACACCACTCCCTCCTGCATCTTTACCCGATGATGCGAATTAGCCGAGACGAGTTGGAACGATCCCGAGCTAGGCAAAAGTGGAACGAGCACCAGTAAATGATGCTCATGCTCATAATCGACAGAGACACCGAGATGAAGACCCCAATAGACTGGAAGCGAGACGACAATTTGATGAAGAGAGGCGGAGAGCGAGAAGACTTATCGTCCGAGCACCGATGGGCAGAAACAATGTCGAAGGTCTCAGATCATCTGTACCTCGGTACATGATTCAATTGGCCATAAGAACCCTAAAACGAGTGACCGAAGCTCTGGACAACTAAATAATTGGCCTTTCTGCCCAAGGCGGGGAGCATGTTGAATGGACTGACCTTCCAGCCACATCGTTTGTTGTTGAATAGACTTATCCCAACAATTTTGAATTTATATTAAGATCTCAATGAAGTATTTGAACTATGATTAATCGTAAGAAACCGTTAATGAGTAATAGATTAGTATGTTCCAATGTAATGGATTAAAAGATAGATTGGAATTGATTAAATAAGAAACCGGTACTAGTAATGATGAGTGGCAACACTTCTTTGGAATATGGAGGTAGCCTGCGAGCTACGAGCCGAGTTTCTTTCTTTTTTGGTTAACAACCGTCATCGACTAGACATCTCACAAGAAAATAAAACCGCTCATGAAGAAGAATTCTACATTTTGTTGTTTTGTTTCCACTACTACCCAGCTTCTGTAAGTATACCGGAACGGGAAAAGTTTCAAGAAGTGAACCTGAGTTTCACCAAATCCAATTCACATCAACGGAACCTGAGTTCTCAATTATATTCAACAAGCATCGTTTAAGAGCCTTAGTTCAAAACAGTATAAGATTAAATAAAAGGTTTGATTGACATTTCATTGAAATTTTATGTGTGGAAAAATTTTATTGCATTTTGTATCACAGACCAAAAAATTAAAGTTTGACTTTTTAGTTTTTCCGTACATAAAAAGTTTAAAAACTTGTATACGTTTTTTGAATACGCTCAGTTTTCAAACAGTCTGAGAGCCAGTTCAGGATAAAAATGGTCATTAAATCACCATAGACACATACGTACTGTACGAATAACTCTTGAAGTAGATAGTTTAAATTTTTTTGTATAAATTAAAATCAATCTAAACCAATGTTATCAATATGCGACAGCAAACGACTCACATTAAGAAGAATCTAGTTTTGAGCCCAGGAACACGAATCGGAAGTCCGTTTTCGAGGCCTGGACCCCAGGACCTTTGTTTCATTATTTATGATACGATGTAACACTTAGATCAACATTAACTATATCTTAGTGACGAAAACATAATGGTCTTAGATATCCTGAACATAGGATTTTTTTAATATAAATGTGCTGGAATTTATCGACACAGCGAAGGTACGATTGGTTTTATGGAAATATAAAAATATGTTCTGTTTTGAGGGTCAATCCGTGCCCATGATCACCGATGTGAATCATGCTATTTTTATGACATCTAATAGACATAGTTTCTCTAAAATATATTGATATCCGAAAATTCACCAAAGGAAAATAGAGCATCAAATGAGGGAAATCTTTATCAAGGAGTTATAAGGCCGAGTAAATCTCCTAAAAAATCTTATTTGGCAAGCTATATAAAGCAAATTGGTTTTCGACAACAGATCATGCAAAGGAATTTCATCAGATTATGATGGATGAAAGGAACGTAAAGAAAATGGCGTTTTCTACACCTATGGCATATTTTGAATTCATCAGAATGCTTTTTGATCCTGTTACATTCCAGCGTATGATGAATCATGTCCCAAGGGACTACATTACCAAAATGTGTGTCATATATATGGATGGCATTTTATTGATCTCGAATTCCTTGGAGGAACACTACGTTAGCTTGGCAGAGATTTTTAAAACACTGACTGAGTATAACCTAAAGGTTCAACTTAACAAAGTAAGTATTTGGCAAGAGAAACTAAGTTTTAAGACCACGTTGTGACACCTGATGGATTAAGGCCATGTCCAACGAATATAGAGGCAATTTTGAAGTTGCAAAAGAGAATAAAATCATTTCTATGCCTGACAGATTATTATAGGAAATTTATAAGAAATTACTCAGGTAAAGATTTGCCGATAAAAAAATATTTAAAGAATGGAACCAAATTACACACTAAAGACCCTTTGTATATAGAATCATTCAATAAATTAAAAAGGCTTACCCAAATTTTTAGAAATTATTTGTACTCATTACGGATGCAAGTAATTTTGCTTTAGGTGCAGTCCTGAGCAAAAGTGGAAAAAATTGGTTGAGTACGATTTTAACATTGAATAAGTAAATGGCGTCTTGAATCAGACGAAGACCAGGGACAAGTAGACATAAGTTCCTTTATTTCAAATAACAGATGATTCTACCACGGAAGATTCTGGGAGCATAATTATAAGTGAGTCCGTTGTTAATTTATACAGATTTCAAATAAGAATCGTTAATGAGAAATCATGTGAAATTGAAACAATTTATCGGATATACAAAATATTGATCTCCAAAATGATAATTACTTAAATGATATATTCAGAATATATTTGCGAACAGCAACGTCGGTATTTATTCGGAGTTGGAGGAAAGTTTGCATAATAGAGTCGGACAAAGCTTGTATCATTGTTCAATAATATTCAAAATTTGAAGGTTGTTAAGTGCGGAAAGCTAGCCGTCGATAAACCAACTGAATAGGAGCTATGCAGCAGCAGCAGCTATACAGCAGCAGCAGCTATAAAGTACCATTGAAAATGTACAATACTGTGAGGGTCCTATAAGTGGTCTGTATGAATCGTCGTTGTTCTCACAGATTTTAAGTAAAACCACAACATGAAATTTTAAAAACGGCAAGCTGTTTTGATAAATATTATAGTGGTTTATTGGCAGCTTTCTCCTCGGCCTTCGGCCGTATGAGCGCAAAGAGGTACTCCCTACATTACCTCTTTGCGCTCATACGGCCGAATAATACCTTCATAGTGGCGACGAATGTATTTATATATATATATACATATATATACATATATATATATATCCTGCCACCGTTGCGCAGAGGTTAGCATATCCCCTCCCAATGCTGGCGGCATTGATAAGGAGGCCCCTTATCATTGAGCTTAAACTTGAATCGGACTGCATTCATTGATATGTGAGAAGTTTGCACCTGTTCCCTAATGGAATGTTCATGGGCAAATTTGCGTTTACATATTCAAAGCCAAAATCGTTCACAGCCAGGTGCACAACATGGCCTTAAAACTGAGTTTCTCTTGCCAAAAACTTACATTTGTCAAGTTGAACCTTTAAGTTTTGTTCAGCCAGCGTTTTAAAAATCTTTGTCTAGCTAACGTAGTGTTCCACCAAGAAGCCCCTTAATGTTGTACCTTAGGACATGATTTATCATTCGCTGGATTGTAGTAGGGGCATTTTTAAGAAAAAAGTCCCAGAGGTGTAAGAAACGCCGTTTTCTTTACGTCCCTTTCATCCCTCATAATCTGATGAAATCCCTCGGCAAGATCTATTGTCGAAAAATAATTTGCTCCAAATAAAGAATCAATATTTGGTATGGGAAGTTTATCCGGTGACGAATTAAGAGCCCGATAATCAATTACCAAACTCCATTTCTGTATACCGTCATTACCACACTCATTGGGAACTAGCCAAAGTGAAGAATAAGTAGATAAGAATAAATAGATTTACTCGCTCTAATTACTCCTTGATCAAAATTATCCTAATGTGGTTCTTTATTTCCTTTTCGTGAATTTACGGATATCGGATATTTTAGAAAGTAAGTATATTAGTTGTCGTAATAATAGTATGTTTAACATCGGTGATCATAGGCAAGGATTATCCCTCAAAATAGAACGTATTTTTTATATTTACATAAAATCAATCCAGCCTATTTTCCTCTCTGTGTTGATAAATTCCGGCACATTTATATTAAAACAGATAATGTTAAGAATTTCTAAGACCATTATATCTTCGTAATTTACTTGTAGTTGATGTTGATCTAAGTATATCACCGTATCATCAATAATCAAAACATTCTTGAAAATCTATTATAACTTCCATTGGAACAAGTACGTTATTGTCGATAATACAATCTAAGTTGCTTCCACCCAAATTTATCAATTTGACGGACATCGTCTCTCTAACACGATTTAATACCAACAATTACCTCCGCATTATTTATTATACTTCCGGTGAGAGTATCTTTTCTAATATATCTCTTCCTGGTTATCGATCGCATCGCCCAAAATACCCTATGATCGCCTATAGTCTATCAGACATCTTACTCGAACACCACCAATGGTTAGTAGTATTATTGGTAAGTGGGATTTTGAGGGTGCATACGAAAATTTTCGCTCGCAACCATACTACCTATCTTTATCGGTTCCTTGTTCTGATTATTGTTTCCGAAATGATTTCCATTATTGGTTCCATTAGCGTTGTAACTCCCATTGTTTCCGAACTAGTTCCCATTATTATTCCTAATTGAATTGTAACTTTTTATAATTCTTATAGGAGCTATGATTACGAGTATTATTGTTGTTCTATCCATTTGATTTCGGTTAAAATATTTTTTTATTTGTTTTATTTTTTTCTTTTAAATAAATGTCCCTTAAGAGGTCAATTTTAAAATAAAACACCATTGCATCATTAATGGAGCGAATATTATTTTGCATTGATAAACTTTTTATATACAATCGTAGAAAATTTAGACATAGTATGTATATTAGATATGGTTGTGTTATTCTCCGTAGGAGAAAATAGACTATTATCAAGGTTAAGACTATGTATCTTTTTATACCCTCCACCATAAGATGGGGGGTATACTAATTTCGTCATTCTGTTTGTAACTACTCGAAATATTCGTCTGAGACCCCATAAAGTATATATATTCTTGATCGTCGCGACATTTTATGTCGATCTAGCCATGTCCGTCCGTCCGTCCGTCCGTCTGTCTGTCGAAAGCACTCTAACTGCCGAAGGAGTAAAGCTAGCCGCTTGAAATTTTGCACAAATACTTCTTATTAGTGTAGGTCGGTTGGTATTGTAAATGGGCCATATCGGTCCATGTTTTGATATAGCTGCCATATAAACCGATCTTGGGTCTTGACTTCTGGAGCCTCTAGAGTGCGCAATTCTTATCCGATCAGAATAAAATGTTGCACGACGTGTTTTGTTATGATATCCAATAACTGTGCCAAGTTTGGTTGAAATCGGTCCATAACCTGATATAGCTGCCATATAAACCGATCTTGGGTCTTGACTTCTTGAGCCTCTAGAGGGCGCAATTCTTATCCGATTGGAATGGAATTTCGCACGAAGTATTTCGTCATGATATCCAACAACTGTGCCAAGTATGGTTCAAATCGGTCCATAACCTGATATAGCTGCCATATAAACAGATCTGGGGATTTGACTTCTTGAGCTTCTAGAGGGCGCAATTCCTATCCGATTTGGCTGAAATTTTGCATGACGTATTTTATTTTTACTTTCAACAACTGCGTCAAAAAAGGTTCAAATCCGTTCATAACCTGATATAGCTGCCATATAAACCGATCTGGGATCTTGACTTCTTGACCGCTAGAGATCGCAATTATTATCCGATATGCCTGAAATTTTGTACGACGGATCCTCTCATGACCATCAACAAACGTGTTTATTATGGTCTGAATCGGTCTATAGCCCGATACAGATCCCATATAAATCGTTCTCTCTATTTTACTTCGTAAGCCCCAATGGGCGCAATTCTTATACGAATTGGCTGAAATTTTACACAGGTCTCCAACATATAATTTTATTGTGGTCCGAACTGGACCATATCTTGATATCGCTCTAACAGCAGAGCAACTCTTTTCTTATATCCTTTTTTGCCTAAGAAGAGATGCCGGAAAAAGAACTCGACAAATGCGATCCATGGTGGAGGGTATATAAGATTCGGCCCGGCCGAACTAAGCACGCTTTTACTTGTTAATTTTATGAAGCATGTTACTTAGCTGATCGTGTAGATCAGGAATGACCAGCCCCTTTATGGTAGCGTTGATGGCAAGTCACACATATTCTTATGTTCTTTGTTTCAGTCGTTGTTGAGACAGCAACGAATGAACATGAGCTGGGGTGTACGCATCTTTTTTCTGTTTTTATTTTAAAAACAGTGTTTTTTATTGATTAAATGTTTATAAGGTATAAACTAATATTTGAGTTGAACACCAACAATTCAGTCCAAAAACTAATTTTTTACATATTAAGAGAATTGAAAATACTCAAAGAGAGCATCGCACACATACACTGCCAGGGCTTGGCCCCGCTTATTAGTGTTGGTACTACCCCACGAAATGTGGTGAGAGTTCGCATCGCAATCTATTAGTACCTCGATTCCTTTCTGTTTTGCTTTCCTCAACAGCCGTTGCAGCTTTCATGTGGATGGCGGTGTCGGAGAGTCGAAAGGTAGATGAAGCGATGATAGGTATGCTCCACCGTCTCCCTGTCTAACCACTGTTGTATCCGACGTTGACAACTCTGGGGAAAACATATAATTCAAATTTATGACAAATAACGTAGGACCTCGGCCGAGTACCAGTGTTAGAATAGAATAATTGGTAGTTGATATTATTCAGTCCAGAAACTTTGTTCTGGGTCGTCCATGGCTCCTGAATTGAGGCAATATGAATCTTGCCCTTGCTGATTTGCTTGCGGTGGAGGTTTATCTGGATTACCTCAATCATTGGTCCTCCAGTAAATGGGCTATTAAGTTGGTAATGGTTCCATCGTCGGGTCCCTGTTCATTAAGCTTTATTGGGTTTCTATTCCCTGTACTGCCTGATGATTCAATACTAGAATCTTTGCCTATCTTAGCCTTCCAAATCTTAAATAAATGGGCTGCTTGGGACTAGGCTCCCTGTTCGTTGGGTTGCAGTGAGTCTCCTGTCGCTGCGCTGCCTAATGTTTCAATATTAGGATCTTTACCTATCCCAGTATTCAGAATCTTTAATTCGGTGATGGGTCCGTCGTCGGGTATCTGTTTGTTAGGTTGTGTTGGATCTCTCGCCACTGCACTGCCTGGTATTTTAGTATTAGGATCATTGCTTCTCCTAGTTTTTACAATATTGAGGATGCCGTGATTGTCTCGTTGTCGGCCCCCTGTTTGTTGGGCAGCGTTGAGTCATCCCCCACTGCACGGCCTGATGTCGCAGAATGAAAACTTCTGCCTATCCTAAACTTCGCAATCTTTAAAAGGACCGCTTTGCTCCCGTAGTGCGCCATGCCTTTAGTCTTAGCCAAACTTGTCACGGAGACTTGATCAATGCCAACCACAAAGAGAGTTCCTTCCTCCTTCTCCTCCCTGTGGAAGACCTCCCACTTCTCTGCGACCAAACCTTCGTTTTGCTTGCCCAAGAATCCCAACATGCGTTCCGTCGCAAATTTACTGCCCCATCCCTTGATCGCCTCTGTGAGTTCATTGTTGTCCACCTTTCTCATCAGGTCGAGCTTTGCGCCCTCCCAGGGAGCGCGTATATCTCTGACGAGATGTTTGACGGTATCAATACATTCCGCCGACGCAAAACGCAGCGTAGAGATGTCCCCTCTAAACTCGCAGCTCATCATTTGTATGGGTGGACCCTCTACAGAGTTCCACACATGTTTAAAACTCCGATCGTTAACCAGATCCTCCCCTTGAGACCGATGATCTGGTGGAATCCTACCGGACGCACAGCCAATATTGATGACTGCATAAGTCAGCTCATCTCTGTCGTGGTTCCTTGCCCGTCTGGCGTAAGAGGGCGGCTCCTTACCATTCTCAGCAACCATCTTCCCTGTCCGTGATGGTTGTAGCCTACTTTTGGAAACCACAGCCCTTCATGAAGACTCAGGGGCCGTGTGCGCTTCCTTCGTTCCTGTTCAAACTTTGTCTACCTCCGCAGGACACTGTCTGGAGTCTCCATTGCGGGATAGCTGGCTTGGTTTTCCCAGAGTACTTGAAAGCGGGGAGCTTTTTTTCTTCTTCAGTATTTTAGCAGTGTTATGCTCTTCGGGAGATCTGATTCTTTTTTCAGCTTCCGTAGAAGTGCTTGGAATGTCAGTTCCATCCCTTCCAGCATCATGCACTTTCGCCCCATAACGTTGCCGGTACATACTCCTCTGTCTCCTTCGTCGTGCACCGGACGGATTTCTCTCTGCTTGTGAGCTTAGCAAAGTCATCGCTCACTTCTGCTGTCATCCCGATGCCCTCATTTCTCGATTCGGCTGCGATGACTGCTTCATTGACACAGTCGCTGTCTGAATCCGAGTCAGAAACACAACTTTAATTAAAGTCTAGGAACGAACTGTGCAACCCCCGGTTTATCCGTCTCCTCCTCATTAATTAGTCTGACGTCTAGTTGCGCACTTGAAGCTTTACTATCGACTACAGGTGCCAAGGCACCCACACCTATAGGAGGGGAGGACAACACGCTTCGGTCTGATGCCACCACCGCAGATGTTGAGTCTTTGGAGTCCATTTATCATACAAATTTCAATGTAGACGTGCTATTAGCCTATGTACCCAATTTGGTGTAGCCCCGTCCTAACTTGTTATATATAAGAAAATGACGTAACATATCTTATATACTTACATGTGTTCGAACTCCAAAGATTGAACGTCGATTCCTGAATAGTGCGATTCCGCGCAGAGCTCCTGAGCAGAAACAAGAAAGAAAATTTGAGTTGGTGTTAAATTTAATCCTGGTAACCGAGCCATTCCCTTAGTTGGCCCTGTCAATGATAACATAGAATGGTACGAAATTTGCATTCCTCCTGAATGTATTAAAATATCCATGCGACTATAGTTGGAGAAAATATTAACAGATTTAGGAACACATCGCATCGCCTTATCCTCAAATGATTTCGTCACAGAACGCAGAATCTCCTTTGCTACAGCGACGCCAATAGACGCGTATTGCATGTATGGTGGCAGACGGGAATCGAAGTACGGTCTTAGTATGATAGATATGGGTACAACTAAAAAATAATTTTTCAAACTTAATTATGAAAAATTTATATTGATAAAATATTTGATAATGTGAATGTGCAACTATGAGATTGTGTCGTCGAAATTTTTAACACGTTTTTTAGCTACATAATTAATAATAAAGTGTACATTCGCACTTTTTATGAATTTTGACAGATATTCACATGAAAAGACGAACAGAGTACCAAACCCAGCGACGTAGCTAGCTTTGCTATTTTATCTGGGCATAATTCCAATAACTAAATTAATTTTTTTCTATGTAATAATAAAACTCCAAAACTAAACTTCAGTGATGTTTTCTGTAGACAAAAATTTAACAACTTTTTTCAAAATGTCAACAAAATTTCTGTGAAATGTTGCCTAATGACAAACAAAATGTTGCTCAGCTCTGGTCCACTCAAAATTATTTTTTCTAAAAAAAAAGATATCAAAAAACTTCGATTATATATTTCAAACGACCACATTTTCCTACAATTTTTCTTAAGAGAAATTTCAATAAATATTTTTAATGAAAAAACCCTTTGAATGACGAATTGCAATGTAATTTTCAAAAGATAAATATATGAGATTATTTAAACAGAAAAATATTAAAACTTTCTTTAAGGCAAAATCTTCATGGAATTCTTTTTAAAAAAATTGCTCCGTTAGACGAACATTCCACAAAAATGTACATAATACATTATTTTATATGAATTTATTCTTAATACTTGTTTAATTATTTTAATTCCAATTTTATCTGTAGAACAAATATTATTATAAAATTGTCTTAAAGTCTAGATGTGTTCTTTTATTTTGATATTTAAAATCTATCCGTGATTTTTCGAACATATTCCAGCTCGACATTAAAATTCAACGCTTTCTATTATTGTTAGTTTCAAGAAGTTAAGTCAATTACATGGTTTCCAAAGAATAATTACTAATATTTAATTACAAATTATTTGAATTACATCAGCAATGAAATGGAAAATTTTAAGTACTCGTAAATACAATTTTAGGACCCCGAAATGATCGAACTGAGTAATTCACATTTTAAAATATTTATTTCTAATGAAATCATTTCGGTTTTTCTTTGGAATTCAATAATTCCCCATACAGTATTAAGGCAATTCATACGGAACATATAGTGATTGGGGGCCGAAATCTGTCAGTAAATAGTACGCTGCGTTGATTTTTGTTAAATTTATAAGTTCGGTAAGCTTTGACTGAAGATTTAGGCACAGTGGAGTATACTCTAAAAATGTTCGAGATTAGGTTAGGTGGAAAAGAGGGTGCAGATATTATTCCGCCCCATGCCACTATGGACATGTACCTATACATATGCGCTCTAAAAACTATAAAGTAACCTCTTAAAAAAATTTTAAGTTAGGAGTACAGTGCTACTTTAAAATCCTAAATTGTTTTCAATACCAATCCCCTAAGTTGGTTCATGTCTGATATTGCGTCTCCACCTCCAAGTACCGGTATCTGTTGGACGCGAAAGCCGGGCAATGACAAAGGAAATGCTCCAACGTCTCATCATCTTCCCCGCATGCCCTACACATGCTATCACTTGCCGCACCGATTTTACATAAGTGAGCTCGTAGTCCTATGTGTCCCGTTATGATACCAATAGCTAAACTGACCTCTTTCTTGCTTCTTTTCAGTAATAGCCTCGTCTTTTTACGATCTGGATCCCCCCATAGGATTTTCGCCGTCTTACCGACCATTTCGCTGTTCCACATTGTTGCATGCGCATTCGTCGCCCACTCCCTTAACTCGGTCTGCGTCGACCCGAAAGGCTTCGGGTTAACCAAGTTTATTGACGACAGTCCTCTGGCATTCCCGCCAAATTGTCTGCCCTTTCATTTCCCCTTACTCCGTTATGGCCCGGCAACCAAACGATGGATTTTGCCATCCTCAGAGAAGGCGTTAATCTCCGTCCTATACTGCAAGACTGTTCGTGATCTTACCGTCCTGTTGTTATTGCCCTTATGGCAATTTTACTGTAGGTAAAGATGTTCACACTCGACGTCCTCGCGTTAACACCACACCACTTCACGCATTCCGTGATCGCCAGGATCTCCGCCTGCATGACCGTATTATGGTCAGGCAGTCAAAACAGATCTCAGTCTCTGGGTTCTCAATGTAAACCCTCAGGCCCACTCTGTATTCTAGCTTTGATCCATCCGTGTAACATGATTTCCAGATAGCAATTCTAGGGTTCCGTCAAACCAAGACTGTGCCGATGGCGGCAGTGCCTCGCACTCGACTTCAAGGTTCATCTCAGGTCCCCGATCGGAAACCTCTTCCCTTCCTTCCAGGTTTCCTATCGTCCCCTCGATTATACCGCGATGGTATGAGTTTCTCCCATCCTCAATCCATTCTCCAATCGCCTTAAGTCTCATAGCCGCAGTGGCTGCCTTACACTTAATTTGTAAGTCAATGGGTCGGGTATCTAGAATAGTCTCCAGTGCCCTAGTGGGCGTGGTCCTCATCGCTCCGACTATGCCAAGACAACGTGGTCTCTGAACCTGTTGTATGGTCCTTATGTTGCACTTTTTCTCCAGAGCAGTCCACCAAACTATTAGGCGTAAGTAAGTATTGGTCTTTTCACGCTCCTGTAGAGCCGTCTACATAGTGCCCAACATCTGTGAGCCTTCTCAGTACGCTCTTGAATGTGATACTTCCAATTCAGTTTCCTGTCCAAGATCACACCCAAGTATTTGACCTTGTCAGATATCGAAATCATCTTATTGAGGAAACGTGGTGCGTTAAATTGGCCCACCTTCGTCTTCCTCGTGAACAGGCACATTTCAGTCTTCTCCAGGTTAACATTGAGACGTCTGGGTCTAGTTCAGTCATATGCCATAAGCAAGACCCTTTCGGCCCTTCTGCATAGCTCGTTCGGATCCTTACTCCTTAGAGGTATTATAACATCGTCTGCGTAGCAGACGGGTTCAAATCCCTCCTCAGTCAGCATCCGTAATAGGTCATTTATGGTGGTCACCCATAGAAGTGGCGATAAAATGCCCTTCTGCGGCGTGCCTTGTGCCACTTTTTTCCTTATATTTATGCCATGGGAAACACAATTTATAAACCTGTTCCTTAGCATACTGTTTATCCAGTCTCTAAGGACCGGGTCCACCCCGGTAACAGCATTTGGCTCCTTTCCTTGATCGCGATTTCGTTTAGAACCATCCAAACTCGTCTGTCAAAAAGGAATGTCTTTTAGGTTGATACAATGCTCTTGAGAGTATTTTCATTTGTAGCGAAGCAAGAAAGAAAATTACTCTACTTCATATATTTCTACCAACAAACACACGTACCCAACTGCGATTGCCATAAGAGTAAGTTTTCAATGTAAGCATTTTTCTTCTTCCATCGCTAAGCACTGAACATTCAGTAGCAGCCGGCTTTGAAATACAATAAATAAATCTGGCTGCCCTATATATGGCACACGATTCAGATATGCCGCCTTCAAATCTTAAGTCGCGGGTTGAAACCGCTTCTGTAGGGAAGAAGAACCTCAGAAGGCATTATATTTAGAAGTCAGAGGATGTATGGACAATGTCTAGTGAGGGAACACTCGTTGGCACACATTTCTACGGGAAATTCTCCGACGAACAACATGGTTCTCACTGGTATGCATTCGTCGGAGGCTATTAGGGAAATTGTGTCTGAGCCGAAAATCCTTTGGGCGATAAGAAGTTTCGATTCCTTTAAATCGGCAGACCCTGATGATATATCATCGGTTGAATTACAAGCTGTGTCTTATAGATTGGTTCCCTAATTTAGGGAGATAAACTCTGCTTGTATCAGAATGTCATATATACCTGTGGGACACGAAGGTCTTTTCATTTCGAAAGAAGGAAAACCCTACCACACGAAGGCAAAAGATTTTCGTCCTATTAGTCTGTCATCCTTTATACTGAAGACCCTTGAAAGGTTGATAGAAACATATCTTAGGGCAAAGATCCCTGGAGATCGCCTGTCGCGGCAGCAGTAAGCATATAGTAAAGGCAAATCTACTGGAACAGCCCTTCACGAGCTAGTCGGCTACATAGAGGGTTCTCTCGCAGTCAAGAAGTATACAATGGTAGCATTCTTTGACATTAATGGTGCTTTCAATAATATAAAACCGACGTCAATCATGAAGGAGTTGGAGTTTCTAGGCGTCAACTCTACCGTAAGAAAATTTATTAATAACTTACTTACTAAATGATGCATTACGGCAGGCTTGGGATCTGCGGATTTAAAAAGGAGGGGTACTGTCATTAACAATATATTATTGTCTCTGGAAGAAAAAGGCGTAAAAGTGGTCGCGTATGCTGATGATGTGGTAATTGCGGTTAGGGGAAAGTTTCTCAGCACTCTTAGATATATACTTCAGGAAGCTCTACGTGCAACAGCGAAGTCTATGTATAAGTCCGATCACGACAGAAGTAGTTCATTTCAGCAGGAGATACAAGTTTCCTACTGTGGAACCTTCTCCTAGGGAGAGGAGAATGTTCCATTTATATAAAGCGCAAAATACCTGGGTGTTTTGCTGGACAGGGAATTGAACTACAAATCCAACATTTTGGAAAGGGAAAGAAAGCCAACTCTGCCCATACACCTGCAAGAGAGCCATTGGCAAAAGATCGGGGTTCAGACCGCGTGTCATGTATTGGGTATATACTGCAGTTGTCAGACCTATATTGCTATATGGTGTTGTGGTCTGGTGAACGGCGCTTTAAAAGTAAACTTACTGCTCAATACTTAACCGGATCCAAAGGATGGCTTGCTTATGCATCACAGCCGCACTGAGGATGGCACCATCTGATGCACTGAATGCAAGACAAATTGCAGCGACCACTGTGAGGTTAAGGGAGCTTTCTCATTGGTCATGTGGCGGCCACGGGCACTGTTTTATCCTTGATACAATATCCGATGTTCCAGGCAGTTTGAATTCCACGCTACCTGAGCCGCTATTTGATAAAAAAAAGTACTGTGTACCACTACTCCTGATAGAACCGATTGGATCTACGACATAGACTTCTATACGGATGGTTCCAAACTAAACGATTATGTGGGGTTTGGGGTGTACTCAAAAGATCTAGAACTGGTCATATCGAAAAGGTTACGCTACAACTGCAGTGTGTATCAAGCGGAGATCCTTGCAATTAAGGAAGCGGTGGAATGGCTAACATATAATGTCATAACGACGAGTGGCATTAATATCTTCTCAGACAGCCAGGCAGCCATTAAATTCCTGGAGAACGTATTTCTGAACACAAAAACCCGCCTCTACTATCGCAGATCTCTCAACGAGATGGCTGTTAGAAATTCACAGGTTCTGGGTGCCGGGCCATAGAGATATCGCATGGAATTTTAAAGCGAGCGAGCTTGCGAGACTATCCTACACATTCCAGGGATACTGGAATCTGTGGGTATGCCTCTAGCGACATGTAAGCTAAGTTTTCAGGACCAGGCCCGAAGGACAACGAATGATAGATGGCCACAAAGAGGGGCTGTGAGCATTCCAAAATTATGTGGCCTAATATAGACTTGAAGTGATGTACCGAATTGCTGTCATTGGCAAGAACAGACGTCTAATCGGAAAACTTGCTGAGAGACTGAAGGTTGGCAGCAATGACTTTTGCAGAAGCTGTGAGATCATCGAAGACGAAGAGACTATAGAACACCTTCTGTGTGTGTGTCCCGCACTAGCAGTTAGAAGGAGTTTCACTTTAGGTTCTTATTTCTTTCAGAACATGTCTGATTTAGTGGATGTGAACATTCGCAAGTTATTTTGGCTTTTTTAAGCGATCTGGATGGATCAACGGTAGGAACTAGAAGGAATCTTCCTTCTTATTTGGTGTCACAATGGACAAAAACGTCTAAGTGAGTCTGATGGCTAGACTGCCACATAAACCTAACCTAACCTAGGTTATGTTAGGTTGAAAATATGGTGCGAATACTAACCCGCCGCATGCCACTATGGACTTACACCTAAACTAGTAATCGGCTTGTTGTTCGCTCTAAATAATAAAAAGTAACGTCGAAGAAGAAAATCTATGTCAGGAATTTCGCTCTAATTACAAAATCCTCAAGTGTTACCCATACCAAACCCCAAAGTTGGTTCATGTCTGGTATTGTGTCCCCACCTAAGTGCCGATGTTGTTAGCCGCGAAGGCAGGGCAATGACATGGGAAATGCTCCAACGTAACATCATCTTCCTCACATGCTATCACTTGCCACACCGATTTTGCATAAGTAAGCTCGTAGTGCTGTGTTCCGTAATGCCTTGCCTTCTCATGATCTTCTCCGGAACCTCCATAGGATTCTCGCCGTCCTGCCGACCGTTTCGCTATTGCACAGTTACATTTTCGTTCATAGCACACGCACCACTTCAACTCGGAATGCGTCAACCCGAAAGGCTTCGGGATAACCAAGTTTATTGAAGGCAATCCTCTGGCCTTCACTGCCAAATTGTATGTTATTTTATTCCCGCTTACTCCGCTATGGCCCGGCACCAAAACGATGCGGATTGTGTCATCCCCAGAGAAGGCGTTTATCTCCTTCTCACACTCCAAGACTGTTCGTGACCTTACTGTTCTGGTTGTTATTGTCCTGATGGTGAGTTAACTGTCCTTAAAGATGTTCACACTCGACGTCATCGCTTGAACACTTCAAGTATTCCGCGATCGGCAGGATCTCTGATCGAACTGTGGTCAAGCAGTCGAAAACGGATCTCAATCCATCGGTTCTCGATGTAAATCCCAGGCCCACTCTGTCCTCTATCTTTTGTCCATTTGTATAGCATGATCTCCCATATGGCAATTCCAGAGTTTCGTCAATCCAAGACTGTGATTCCGGCAGCAATGTCTTGCACTCGACTTCAAGTGTCATCGCAGGCATTCGATTGGAAACCTCTTTTTTTCCGTCCGGGTTTCCTATCTTCGCCTCAATTATACCGCGACGGTATGACCTGCTCCCATCCTCAATCCATTCTCCCAACGCCTTAAGTCTCATAGCCACAGTGGCTGCCTCACACTTAATCTGTGTGTGTCAGTGGGTCGGATATCTAGTCTGCAATGCTTTAGTGGGCATGGTCCTCATCGCTCCGCCTGCGCCTCTGAACCTGTTGTATTATCCTTACGTTGCCCTTTTTCTTCATCGCAATCCACAAAACTGCGGAGGCGTACGTAAGTATTGGTCTAATCGCGCTCCTTTACAGACAGTGGAATATCCCCGGATTCAAGCCTGTTAATACCAAAACATTTCCTTACCCTTCTTAAAACTTCAACTTCAGATGCCACTTTAGTGTGAGTTAAGTTTAGTTTTATGACTACAATGAAGAAGCAACCACAAGACCTGACACAAAATTTGAGTTAAACAACTGATTTTAATTTCTTTGGCAAACCAACCTTGCACTTCTATGGATATTTACATGGTCCTAGCGAACCGGATTTGGATATCCTAAAGTAGAACAACATCAAAATCATCAGCAAATTCCAATCAAGCCATTTCTGAAAGCAGAGAAAAAATTCACATTTTGCTGTCCGAAAGAAATCCAAATTTAATTACTATGTACCTGCTTACACATTTCGAACCGAACACTGATTTTGGTAATAAAATTCAATGATTTGCAAGCGTTGCTCGTTAGTAAGTCTATTCATGATGAAATGTCAAAGCATACTGAGCATCTTTCTCTTTGACACCATGTCTGAAATCCCACGTGATCTGTCAAATACTAATGCATGAAAATCCTAACCTCAAAAAAATCACCCTTTATAATGCTGGTTTAAAGGGAGATGCTTTTAATATTTTTATTTTATTGAAAGTAAGGGAAAAAATTAGAGAGAACAAATTTGTCTTAGTTGTGTGAAGAGACAGGGTTGTAGGTTATCGACTCTTTTATTTCTCCTCCAATCTAAATTCTCCACGAGAAATAACTATTTGTTGAAAACATATATAAATATATATGCATGCCTATACGTGGGTTACGTACAAATGATTTTACATAAATATTACACAGACGATCTTTGTCTCACAGCACTGCTGATTCCGTTTCTTTATTCCTCCTTGTAAGTTTCCCCTTCTTATTTGGTGTTATATTCCTTACATACACCTTTTGTACTCTCTGTGCGAAACCGACGCAACATCAGGCGATACCGTCATAAATAATAGATCAGGCAGTTACAGATACATAGTTTACATATACTAAAATTCTCCTCAGAATACCACTGAAAGTCTAAAAAAGTGGTATACGCTACAGCACTTGCAGAAAGCAGGCGACGACTCCGACTCCAATACTTATCCTGCGTGAAGCACACATTTTTACAATTCTCGTCGACTCCCCTCAATTCTACATAGACAGAAATAAGGAAAATAAGAATTTATAACATCTTTATGTCATTGGGCTTGACCATTGGTCTCTTATTTCTCCAATTACACACTCATTCGCCAACAACGTGGTCACACTATAGTTATTAAATTGAAACATTGCGAATAAAACGTTAATAAAAGGAGATAATTTGATGTAAATTTAAAAAGTGAAGAAAAGTTTAATGTGATAATATTGTCATCCGAGGAAACACTCAGGAAATTTTGATAAGTTTAGAACTGGTTTGTAATTCTGCAAGATCACGAGATGAGGGTATCTGGATGACGACAGAAGTGAGCGATCGCTTTGCTAAGCTCACAAGTAGATCGAGGAAGCGATCCGGTTTCAAGTACTCTGGGAAAACCAAGCCAGCCATCCCGTAATGAAGGCTCCAGACAGTGTCCTGCGGAGGTAGACAAAGACGGCAGCTCGTCGGTGGTATCCACGCTCCCTGGGTGGCCACAAAGCTCGACCTGGGGAGATAGATGGCATCCCCTAGCTCACAAAGGCGACGGTCTTAATCAGTAGTAAATTTGCGACGGAATGCATTTTGGGATTCTTGGGCAAGCAAAACGAAGGTTTTGTCGCAAGAAGTGGGAGGTCTTCCACAGGGAGGAGAAGGAGGAAGGAACTATCGTGGTTGGCATTGATCAAGTCTCCGTGACGAGTTTGGCTAAGATTAAAGGCACGGCGCAATACGGGAGCAAATCTGTCTTTCTCAAGATTGGGAAGACTAGGATAGGCAAAAATCCGCATATTGAGACATAAGGCCGTGCAGTGGTAGGTGACTCAATACCGCCCAACGAACAGTGGGCTGTCGACGAGAGAATCGCGGTCTCTCTCAATATTGAAAAGACTAGGATAAGCAAAGATCAGGGGGTGCAGTGGCGAGAGACTCAACACAGCCTAACAAACAGGGACCCGACGACGGCCCATCACCTACTTCAAGATGGAAGGACATTATTCTCTGACCATCGGTGCACGGCCAGCACCGAATCCGATAAGCTTGCGGAAAAAGTTGAAAATCAACTGGACAAAATTCGGAAGGCTACTCAGAAGAAAACTTGGCCAAGATTATTTATATTGTCCAAGCAGAGATGACAGGATTACGACTGCACCGAGGGGTTCCTCAAAGCTAGCTTTCCTCTTCGGGAAAGGAAATCAGCCCAAGAAAAACCCTGTATGACCGGGGAGACATTAGGAAAGAGGTCCGCTGAATTTTTTAAAAGAGCACGTCGTAAAAAATCGGAATTTTATTAGAATGTGTATTACACACAGCTCAAGGAATACAATAAGATTACCAGAGCGGCAAAATGTGCTTCTTGGATGCTTTTTTGCGAACAGGTCGATAGCGTTAATAACCTGTTCTCTCAAAAACCCATATCCAAACTGAAACTGCATACTGGCGGTATGCATTGACATCGAGGGGGCTGTTAACAATGTGCGGACCGGCACACTGATCCAATCCTTAGACCAGTTCCGGATGGACCCGGTCCTAAGAAACTGGATAAATGGCTTAAATATAAGAGAGAAAGTGGCACAAGGCACGCCACACGGTTGTATTTTATCGCCACTCCTATGGTTGACCACCATTAATGACCTATTATGGATACTGATTGACTTCTAAGGGATAAAGATCTAAACCAGCTATGCAGAAAGCCGAATTCGGTGGATGCCTCTTACCATTCAGCTTAAATTTGAATCGGACTGAACTCATTGATATGTGAAAAGTTTGGCCCTGTTCCTTAATGGAATGTTCATGGGCAAATTTTGCATTTTTTTTTGTAAAACTTCTTTAAAGAGCTGATAAACATGTTCGTGAATGAATCAATTTTTAAGTTTGCGAATGCGAATTTGAAACCTGCCAAATTATTAAGCAAAGTAATAACGCGGAATTCAATTTCCGACTCCGAAATTTTAATATCAGCCTCATTTTATAGTATTTTGGTCTATTGATCAATTTTTCCGGATGGAATTGTGTTTTTTTATGATATTGAAAAAACGAAATCCCTTGTCTGACAAAACATTGCTGGCAAGTTCGATTAGACATAAGGGAGTTTGACATCGCCAGGAAGCCGATAGGGTATGGATGTTACTGAACCAATAGCACGAGTGGAGAAAGGGTATTTAACCATTTTAACACTTTTAATACTTTAATTGACACCAAAATAGCAATTAGACACAACACCGGTTTGTTAACGTATTTTCGTTTTTGGTTGAAATAATGTTTCTAAGTCTTCTAACGGAGACCTTGTTCGATTGGTGTAGGTACATTTTTTGAAAGTGAGGAGATTTTGTCTCCGCGAAGTGTAGGACAAGAGTCATATATACTTAAATTACCTTTTTTTGAGTACTTGGATACGAAGCCAAACCTACTCTAGCGTTTTGGAGAGAAGTTCCGGCCGACACTTGTCGAGTTTTCCAATTTCAAACCAGGATTTACTTGTACGGGAACGTCTGGACTTTCATTCGGAGACTATTTTACTTTATATTCTGAGAGCTTTTTGTTTTTGTTCTTCCTTTGCAAGTGTTTTAGAGATTCGTGTCCTTTTTTCATTTTGGCTTGTCTCTCTCGTTCGAATTTGGTTTCGAGATGTCATCCATTACAAGATTCACAGAAACTTCAGAAGCATTGATAATGTTCGATGCTGGAATATGTGGGGAGTCCCTTAATAACTCGGTTTACTTCTTAGAAGTCCACAAAGATTAGAGAATTGGAGAGATTAGAGAACACTAAAACTAAATTTAATCACTGAAAATCGCTTTAATGTTTTTCAAAATATTCCTCATTACGTTCTATACACTTTTCCATGCTTTTGACCCGATTGTCGAAGCACTTTTGCCACTCTGATTGAGGTATCTCCAAAACATGCATTCTGAACGCATCAAACGCTTCTTCAGGTGTCGAAAAACGTTGACCTCTCATTTTATATTTTACGTACGGGAATAAAAAGAAGTCATTCGGTACCGAAGTCATCGATGTTTTGAGTGTTCGTATATTTGGAGCATTTCTCTCGACCAATTGACACCAGCCTTTTTTTTTGAGCGATTGATAAATTGAACAAACAATTTTTTTTAACGGTCAAATGTTCGTGCAAGGTTGTCTCAATCTAACGATAGGTCACATAAAGATCTTGCAATATCAGTTGGCGCACAGCATCAATGGATTTTGGAACAACAACTGATTTTGTACAACCTTCACGAAATTCGTCTTGGAGTGAACTACGACCTAGGTTGAATTTACCATACAATCAATAAACACTGACCCTTGATAGAGCTGGATCGCCAAAAATTGAATTAATTACGTCGAAAGTACTAAAAATTAATCGCACGAACAAAAAGCGCTCGTATGTCAAAATAGCGCTTTCAGTTGGCATATTGCAACACAACTCCGAATTGTAAAAGGCAAAAGGTACATATGAAGGAGTTGATTACCTCCAACAGTGGAAATGCCAAAACCGATCTTAGTCCCTAAGGGCCCGATACCAGACTACTTATATGACCTACGTTGATTGCATGGTTAAAATAAGCAGCTCTTTTGAGACAACAAGACCGGAGAGCAATGCCACGAATGCAAATCCAAATAGTGAACTTTCCGACGTGCATCTTCCTTCTTGCTACACCGAACTTTTCCATAGGAACTATCTTTCTTGGCCAACTTTCCGCGACTTATTCACCGCCATTTACATTAAAAACTCTCGTTTGTCTCCGGTGAAGAAGATGTTCTACCTGAATAACAAGACGCGAGATGAAGCTCGAGAGGTTGTTCGGAAAGCGCCGTTGACGAACGAAGGTTTAGAGATTGCATAGAGGGCGCAACAGGTCTGATAACCCTTTTTGGGTTACAAAAAGTAACTGTCGAGTCCGGGCCTCATTAAAGTTCATTCAAAAAACTATTAATCGTATTTTTGGGTTGCCCAAAAGGTAATTGCGGATTTTTTAAAAGAAAGTAAATGCATTTTTAATAAAACTTAGAATGAACTTTAATCAAATATATAATTGCCATTTTGTTCGATAACCTTTTGCCATCTTCCTGGCAAATTCAGAATTCCACGCTCATAGAACTTCTGGCCTTTATCTGCAAAAAACTGAACCAAGTGCGATTTTATAGCCTCATCATTGCCGAAAGTTTTACCATTTAAGGAGTTCTGAAAAGATCGAAATAAATGGTAGTCTGAGGGTGCAAGGTCAGGGCTATATGGTGGATGCATCAAAAGTTCCCAGCCAAGCTCACTCAGTTTTTGGCGAGCGACCAAAGATGTGTGCGGTCTAGCCTTGTCCTAGTGGAATATGACACCTTTACGATTGACCAATTCTGGTCGCTTCTCCTTGATAGCTGTATTCAATTTGTCCAATTGTTGACAGTAAACATCCGAATCAATCGTTTGGTTCCTTGGAAGCAGCTCAAAATATACCACACCCTTCCAATCCCACCAAACAGACAGCATAACCTTCTTTTGGTGAATATCAGCCTTTGAAGTGGTTTCAGCTGGTTCACCATGCTTGGACCATGATCGTTTTCGACTAACGTTGTTGTAAACAATCCATTTTTCATCTCCAGTTATGATTCGTTTTAAAAACGGGTGGAATTCATTGCGTTTAATGTGCAATCACAAGCGTTGATTCGGTTTGTTAAATGAATTTCTTTCAATACATGTGGTGCCCAAATATCAAGCATTTTCAACAGTCCAAGACTTTTTATGTGATAATGAACGGTTGATTTTGGTATATTTAACTTCTCTCCTATCTCACGCTCAGTTGCATGACGATCCAATTCGATTAATGCTTTAATTTGGTCATCATCAACTTCATCGGGTTGGCCAATATATCCACCCTAAGGCTCTACAATGTGGACATTCGGAGCTGGGATCCGATTTTTGTTTTCTTGTGTTGGACGAGGCATATAGAAAACACATTGTCCTTATGGGAGCAATCGGTTAACAACAAGACAGAGTGTCCTTCATGCCGCTATCAGCCTCTAGAAACTGTTAACGATCTTACTGATCATCCTTTGACATTCCAGGGGCGCGATCCAGCAAGAAATCCGTCTTAGGCTTCAAATCTGAAGAATGTCAATTCGTATCAAAACAGCTTAGCGGCTGCTCCATGCAAACTTTACCGGATCAATCGCACATTATTCGTCTTTACCCTAAGTTTCTTACCATGTGCTACAAGGAAAAATGGAGTGTATATGGAAACATAAACTTTGCCTTAATTGTAACGAAAATGACATGCAGCGAAAAACTGCAAAAGCGTCCCTCCTGAACCCACTACTCTTTCTAGGCCATTCACGAACACCGGTATCGACTTCGATCTTAAAGCATATACGGGACGTTCTTGTGCAAGTATTAAACGATATGTGTGGATTTTCGTTTGCTTTGTGACTCGAACAATTCATTTACAGGTGACCACTACTCTTTCTACTCCGGCGTGTTTAGCGGCATTTCACCATGGGATGCACTAAAAACATTTATTCTGATAACGATAGGAACTTTGTTTTGTATTTGTTTGCGGACTCTGGGAGGCTGTGTTAAAAAGCTTTAAGGAACATTTTGGGAAATGGCTGGTGGTCACGCGTTTACGTTTGAGGAATTTACGACTATTTTGACGGTAAAAGAGGCATGTCGTAATTCCCGACCGATCTCTCTCATGTCCGAAACCCCCAATGATATGTTGGTATTAACTCCTGGACACTTCCTGACGGGTGGTCCACAGCTTTCTGTATGTGAGTCGTCTGAAACCGAAACCAACCTGACAATACTTAACCGATGGTGGAGAGTGAAAGCTCTAAGCCAACAATTCAGCATAAGGAGATTGGAGATTGGGTGGAATATCGAAGGTATATCTGGGAAAAGGCAAGTTAGTTAGAGTTGCAGATATTTTGACTGCAAAGGGAGTAATCACGCGCCAACTTTTGAAAATCGTACTTCTTCCACCTTGTTAAATTCATATAATACCTCCTTATACTTTTAGAATGCCTTCAGTAAAAAGCCGAGTTACCAAAATCCGCCACACCAAAACCGGATATCCTTGCAAGATCTGGAAAGGATCTCTTGGTATTCGCTATTGCCAAAAAATCCTAAACGTCTTCAAGTGGTAATCTCCAACAACTATTGTCCAAACTGCCTTGAGCCATTCATCCGGATCCTGCTTCTAATCACTCGAATACAAACATTGCGGTGGAAAACATCACTCCTTTTTGCACATTCATCAAAAAGGCAGCCATGAACAAAATTGCAAAAGAGAAAAATCTGGTAAATCCGCAAGACTTCCCTTGGTGAGGAATCGATATGCTCCGTCAAAATTCGTGCGCGACAAACGCCACATACATCGCTAGAAGCAATGATGACACTTGTTCAAGGTACGTTTGAACATGAAGTCATGTGCACCCATGTGCAGACATGCGTTCACGTATGCACATGACCCACTGTGCATAACGGTACATTGAAGTAAGTTCTTAATCGCTGATTCCGCCTTGATTTCATATTTGTTTACCTGGAATTGTTGCTTGTAGCTTGGAAAGTTGACCGTTTTCGCGGGGTCCAAGTGACAAGCAACAACCAGAAAAAGATCAGTCTCGATTGAAACCTTAAACCCGCGAACCGTGCTCTTTCCCCCCTCGAAGTGAACAACAAGTGAACCAACAGTGAACATACATACAAACATATATAACTAGAGTGAACATTGCAACAATAAACTTTGAAACAGTGAACTAATATATTTAACATTTTAGACACAAGTGACACAACAACAACAGACTCAAGCACCAAATTCTAAAAGCGACCCACAATCTCAGTACAGAAATAAACAACAATCAAAAGTGCGGGACACTAACAACACCAACCACAACCAAAAGTTCGGGCCACAATTAAAACTATAACTTTATATTGCACAATTCCCTAACATTAAAATAAAGCTGCATTTTTTCCTATTAAGATTTAAATTTGTCTACTTAAATCTACATATGAAATTTATTAATCAAACCCTAAGTGAAACCTAAACTAATTCAATCGTTTGTTCCCAATACAAATTTTGCTATCTAAAACTAAGTGTAATATTTGCTACTTAAACTAAAAATGAATTGCTCTACTTACCCTAATTAAAAGCAAATAATTAATTCTAAAATTCTCTAACTAATGCTAACTATAATCAATTATTCAACTCAATTGGCTACTTATATCTAATGAAATCTAAAAGCACTGAAAAATAACAATTACAATAAACAATTACAACAACAATGAATTTAAACACTTAATTCTCCCTCTTTTTATTCCGAAAGGCAAAACCCTTAGTCTGACCCCAAACATTTGGTCCATTACGAACCGGATAAGTGGTTTTTTTAAATAATTAAAAAACCAAAAATCAAAAAAATTTTCTGTTTTCTGCCCAAAAATAATTCATTTTCATTTCAAAAGACCCAGTGACCGAAACACAAAAAATTCGCAACAACAAAAGTGCAGTGACCCAACAATTAAAAGCAAAAGAAATAGAGAAAAGTGCGAAAAAAGGGTTGGTTACACACAACCGTACATACATACACGTATGGACGGACGGCCAACACAAAAATATCAAAACACATAAAAGATCAGTTTTGGCCATTTATTAAAAACACAAAATAATACACAAATCACAAATTCATCACAAATCACAAAAATATATAGCGGCTCTCAGTGTTCTTCGTTTGGTTGTGGCATTTATTTTATTGAAAATTTGATAAAATATTCCAACCAAATGAAGATCAAAACGAAATAACAAAAGAAAATAATAACCAAATTGCAAAGTGACAATTAAAGTACATAAAGACTCAAAAAAAACAAAAACTAATTAAATTAACAGGGTGACCCGTGTAAAAATAAAAATAATTAATTAAATTTTAATGTGCAAAAAATTGACCCCAAAATCATTAGAAGTTGTGGTAAATCAAAAAAGAAGTGTGCAAAAGACCCAAAAACTTGAAAGTGACCCGCACAGTGGGACAAAAGTGGCAAAAAGTAAAAAAAAAAAAAAAATTAAAAACTTTAAAAAGTTTTGAAAAAAGTGTTAAATTCATATACAAAAGTGTTTTTGTTCTAAATAAAGGAAAAATTACATAAAAATTTAAAAATTCAACGATTTGTCGTCCAACTACCGAAATTGTTCACAAATTTTGTTTGTGTGTTTTGATAATTTTTCTAGCAAAATTGTTAAATAACGCATTTCCAAAGCAAAATCCCATAAAAAGCGTAATAAAATCAGTAGTTGCACGCCAAATTTGTTAAATTTGACCCAAAATTAATAATTTTATTTTTCTGTTTTTGCCTTAAAAAATCAATTCGGGACGGTCGCGCAAATAAAAAATACAACAAAACTTTTTAAAAAACTGTACGCTTGGACCTTGACCAATCGAAACAACCGCTACAACGGTCATTTTCCAAGCTACAAAATTCAAAAAAACCCAACAACAAAAATCCACAAACCTACAAAAAGCGAACAATAAAAATAGACGCTTCAAAAAAGGCGCGCAAACAGCACAACAGCAACACAGCATCACCAATATAGACCCATACATACACACATACATCAATCAAAGTGAGTACCATTTTGTTTTTCTATTAAAGTGCGCTTGGGTATTACGTCATACATAACCTTTTTTTTCAAAAAGGAAAAGTTCATACATTAACCCAGCGTACTTTAATATTGTTTTTGATCGATTTTGATTATGAATCGCTAATTCGGTTGTCTGATAAATTTTGACCCAAATTAATTTAATCCAAAGTGAATTTGACCCCGATATAGCAGACCCTACTTTCAAGGCAGTGTGTAGGATTTTTGGGACAGACAACCGTGGTATTTTTGTAAAGAAAAAAAAAAAGTGTCTTAGTAAAAATTGAAGTGCTTTTAGAAAAGAAGAAGTTTTTTTTATCAAGAATTGTTTTTGTGTGAGGAATAACGAAAATAATATTGCGTGCTGGCCTCATTTGTCTTCGAAATTTTAAAACTTCATTCTATTGCACAAATTTAAGTGGAAACGGTCGGAAAGGACTGTGGTTGTTTGTGCAATCCTTTGTTGTTTTTTATACAGAAAGCAAATTGACCCAGCGAGTCAAAGCAGTATTATTGTAAAGAATCATCTAGTTCTGCATGCCAAATTTTGAAAAGTGAAAGTTTAATTTTTTTTGGAGAAAAATAAATTTTTTTTTTTGCAACTTTAATTCGAGCGGAATTAAATTGCTGGTGTATTGCGATTTGAAAGAAATTTTTTTTAAAATTTTTTGCGGCTATTGTATAATCGATATCATCAGAAATATTAACCTGTTTTTTTTTCCTAGTGACCCAGATAGGACATTTATTACGAATTTTGTAAAAGGTTTCAGGTTTGACCCTTAGATATTTGACCCATCATCAAGACACACATTTTTTTTTCGCATTAGGTTTTTTAGAAATAGATTTGATTTCTACAAATAACCAGGTTTTTTGGACATTTTGTTGTAGATTTTTCCTTGGTTTTATAGTTTTTGAACCTATTTAAAACATATACAAGCCAATTACAAAATGGATAAGAATTTACGCGAAAGATTTGTAAACTGTGTGAATGATTTAGTAGATTTTGAAAGCGTTTACTCCGCGGCTAAGTCAGATGATAATATACATTCGTTAGAAATCACGCGGGTAGAACTCAATTCTTTATGGGATCAAATCAAGAAGGCATACTTAGATTGTAGGGACCGCATTCCGGAAAAGGATGAGACACCTATAGATAAAACTAAACTTCGAAATAATTACAAACAGGCACTAGAAACTTATAAACGGTGTTTAAGCTCTCTTAACGGAGAAATTTTGGCCCTTAACGAGCAACAAGATCAAGAAAAACAGGAGAGAATATCGATGACCCAACAGCGAGACAATAATGATTTTTCACCAGCTCTAAGATTGCCGCCCTGTGACACAGATGTCTTTAAAGGGGGATATCGCGAATGGCCCACCTTTAGGGACTTATTTTCAGCAATTTACATTAACAATTCAAAATTAAGTAAAGTCGAGAAGTTGTTTCACTTGACCCAAAAAACAGCAGGAGAAGCCCGCGAAATAATTTCCAATGTTCCACTGACCCATGAGGGTTTCGACATAGCGTGGAGAAATCTCGTTCATAGGTACGAAAATAAACGCATGCAGGTAAATGAGCAATTGCGAGCTCTTTTTAATTTACCTTCGGTTTCCGTTGATAACGCGTCAACAATCCAGAAATTACAGCGCACTATAGGTAGTTGTACCCAAACTTTACAGACCCTTGAAGTAGAAACGGGGGGATGGGACCCAATCTTAGTTTATCTTGTGTCAACCAAACTACCAAGAATATTTTTAGAAGAATTCGAAAGCAGCCTAGCAGATTGTTCGTCTCTTCCATCGTGGAATCAATTAGATGTATTTTTGACCCATAAATTCAAGACCCTAGAATCAGTCGGCAATATCAAGCCACAATATTCGAGATATAATCAACCCAGATCGGAGTACGATAAGCGGGAAAAGCGAGTTAATAGTTTTCAAACAAATGTAAATCCCAATTTCAAGAACACGGGCTCAAGACCCAGCAACAACACACAATCACACTATAATGCTCAGAATAACAAACCGGTTTGTCAACTTTGTAAATCCAATCATTCTTTGCGAGAATGTCCTCAATTTCTAGAAAGGTCAATCAACGATCGAATAAACATTGTTAAGACCAGTCATCTTTGCTATAACTGCCTTTCTTCGGATCATGGAGTCAGGGAGTGTAAAAGTCGTTTTAGTTGTAGGGAATGTAGTCAACGACACCACAGTTTGATACATAAAGGCAACCAGAGCCAGTACCCTACAACAGGCACACACCAACGAGGCGGAGCACGACCTAGCACCAGTGCTGCCGCTCTCAACACTTTAGTTCAACCCGGTAGACAGGAAGCACGACCTAGCACCAGTGCTACTGATCCTACCACCCTAGCTCAACCGGTTAGCGAATACGCACGCCCTAGTACCAGTGCTGACGCTTTAACCACCCTATTACAACCATCGGTATCGCCAAATATACAGTCCACACCTTGTTTAGAAGCACCTTGTTCAACGACTTTGACACTTCAGGAAATCAGACCCACTCCGCAACCCAAAGAGACACTTTTGTTCACAGCAATAGTTCAAATCAAATCTAGAGGACATAGATATGATGCCAGGGCAATCATCGATCCTGGGTCACAATCAACTTTCATTTCAGAGAAAATTAGAAACAAACTACAACTTCCAACAGTTAAGAATTTAATTCATGTCACAGGTTTAAGCGACGCAGTTTCTGAAACATCGACAAAAGCTTGCGTCTTCAATCTTTGCTCACGAGTAAATCCTAGTTTTGAGCTGGAGGTTTGGGCACCAGTCTTAAAGACCCTACCTTCTCATTTACCAACACACAATTTAAGGCAAAATCAATTTGGAGATTTTGCACACCTTAGTCTCGCGGACCCTCGATTCTTTGAAAGTCGACCCGTGGACATGTTAATCGGATTAGATATTGGACCCCTTATATACACAAAAGGCGGTACTATGAAATCCTGTGGATCACTTTTAGCGCAGGACACCGTTTTTGGGTGGATCATAGGAGGACCCATTACGGAAGACCCTAAATCCGACAGACAAATCACACTTTATAGTGCATCATCATTAGAAAAGATAATCACTCGCTTTTGGGAGGTGGAAGAGACCCCAAAAAAGGTTTTGAGGTCAGCAGAAGATATTTATTGCGAAAATAATTACAAAAATACAACACGACGTAATGAGGCGGGGAGATATATCGTAACTTTACCTTTTAAAAGCTGTTCAGAGATCGGTTCATCTAGGAACATCGCATTGGCACAGTTTCATAGAATGGAGAAAAAGTTGTCTAAGACCCCAGATATTAAAGCACATTATGATGCAGCCATATTAGAGTATTTGGAATTAGGACACATGAGGAAGGTAGACCCAAACAGCGTATACAAGACCCCTCACTACTACTTACCTCACCATGCAGTTATCAAACCAGATAGGGTTACCACAAAACTTAGAGTGGTTTTTAACGCATCTAGCCCAACATCAAACAAGAAAAGTCTTAACGATATCTTACATACAGGACCCATACTTCAGCAAGACCTTGTGCTACAAGTGTTGAAATGGAGATTTTTTAAGTACGTCTTCAATGCAGACGTGACAAAAATGTATCGTCAGATCTTAGTAGACCCCAATCAAACAGCTTTTCAAAGAATTCTCTTTCGTAAATCAGAAAACCACCCAATTGAGGATTACGAACTCTTAACTGTTACCTTCGGCATAAATTGCGCCCCATTTTTAGCGATTAGGACCCTTCTCCAGTTAGCAGAAGACGTGAAAGATTCTCATCCGTTAGGATCAAGAATTATTAAAGAAAATTTATATGTCGATGATGTATTAGCGGGCGGACACTCCATAGAAGAAGCTACAGCAGCTAGGAAGGAATTAGCCTCCGCATTAGAATCAGCTGGTTTCGAGCTAAGAAAATGGGCGTCAAATGACACACGTTTGTTAAAGGATTTAAATGAAGACATGCTTCTTCCAATAGATTGGTTAAATATTTCCGAAGCTTCTTCGACAAAGACCCTAGGAATTCGTTGGAATATATCAGGTGATAATTTCACTTTTACGGCCCCTACAGTTGAAGAAAAGCAAATGAGCACCAAGCGAGAAGTATTATCAACGATAGCAAAGTTTTTCGACCCATGTGGATGGTTAGCGCCAGTAATAGTTGTAGCCAAGTTAATCATGCAACAGGTTTGGCTAGATAAGGTAGAATGGGACGACTCGTTGAAGCCAGTGACTCAAATGAACTGGAATAACTTTGTGAGAGGTAGCCATTCTATAGACACTGTATCGATACCAAGATGGGTTCGGTTTACACCTGCTAGTATTGTGGAAATACATGGATTCTGCGACGCGTCAGAAAGCGCATATGCAGCCACAATTTATATACGCGTTGAACACATCGATAGAACTGTAGACACTTTTCTTCTAGCAGCCAAGACCCGAGTAGCCCCAGTTAAGAAAATCTCTCTGCCAAGGTTAGAATTATGCGGTGCAGTTATGTTGTCAAAGTTAACAAATGCCATTGTGCCTAAGCTTCAATTATCAAAGTTTACGACCCATTTCTGGACCGACTCTACAATCGTTCTAGCCTGGCTACAAAAGCCACCATGCTCATGGAGCGCTTTCGTTGGTAACAGGGTTTCAGAGATATTAGAGAACGTCGGCGGTGAGAATTGGAAACATGTTGACTCAGAATATAATCCTGCAGATGTAGCAAGTCGTGGCTGTTCTCCTGACGACTTAATAGCTCATAATTTATGGTGGACGGGACCCCAGTGGCTCAAATTGCCGCATGATCAGTGGCCGCAAGACCGAGTTAATACAGACACTAATCTTGAAGCAAAACAAGTTAAAGTATTCGCAACAGGCACTTTTGATGACCCTTTGACTCGATTTTCGTCTTTAGCTAGAGCATATCGTGTTTTGTCTTACGCCGTTAGGTTCTGGCGTAACACAGGTTCAACTAGATCCTCACTTAAAATTTCATCGCAAGAAATAACCAGCCCAGAGCTCATAGACACAAAGATGCGTCTTATAGTGGCAACTCAGAAACATTACTTCGTTGAGGAATACAGTTCTTTGACCCAAAAGAAAAGGCTTTCACCTAGAAGTAGTCTTTTACCATTCAACCCCTTCATAGATAGAAAAGGAGTAATTAGATCCAATGGTCGTTTAGTTCAATCGCCAGCTTTGACGTACAGCGAACGTCATCCAATCTTAATCCCATATGATTCGCGATTTGCACTCCTTCTAGTGGAATTTGTTCATAAAGTCTCAATGCACGGAGGCAATCAACTTATGACCCGGCTCATCCGTACGGAGTTTTGGATATTCAGATTGAAACAGTTGATCAAGAAAGTTATACACAATTGCAGAGTTTGTACCCTATATCGATTAAAGACTCAGACCCAAATTATGTCATCTCTTCCACCCGAGCGTACTACTTTATCCAGACCCTTTACGAATACAGGGGTAGATTTTGCAGGACCCTTCGGAATCAAAAGCTTAACAGCACGAGCGTGTTTAATAACCAAGGGTTATATCTGCATATTTGTTTGTTTTGCGACAAAAGCCATCCACTTAGAAGCAACAAGTGATTTATCGACTCAATCATTTCTGGCGGCATTAGCTCGTTTCATAGGAAGGAGAGGGTGCCCAGAAAAGATATATTCCGACAATGGAAAGAATTTTATAGGCGCAGCAGAAATGCTCAAGAAAGATCAGAAAGAGTTTATGAAAAGTTTACAGAGCAGCGCCATTCAGCAACATGCTCATCAGAATTTAGAGTGGAAATTTATTCCTCCAGGAGCTCCCCATATGGGGGGATTGTGGGAGGCAGGAGTTAAATCATTCAAGATACACCTTAAGAAGTCTATGCCCAAAATGAACTTCACGTTCGAAGAACTGTCAACCATATTGGCACGTATCGAGGCCTGCCTCAATTCACGACCCCTTAGTCCAGCTTCTGAAGACCCTAACGATTTAGCACCCTTGACCCCAGCTCACTTCCTTATAGGCTCTTCCCTTTTGACCCCGGCAGAACCCGACATCTCAGAGGAGGACATAACGCTTGCAAATCGGTGGAAGAGATTAAAGATTATATCCCAAAACTTTTGTCAGAGGTGGAAGTCAGAGTACTTAAATGAGCTTCACCGTAGATACAAATGGAAGTATCAGCAAGATAACATACAGGTCAATGATTTAGTTGTCATCAGGGATGAGAGATATCCCACCGAGTGGAAGTTAGGACGAGTTTTTAAAACATACCCCGGTGTTGATCAGAACACTCGAGTTGTAGACATTCGAACTTCCAATGGCATAGTCAGTCGACCCATAACTAAGATTGTCAAATTATTCTCAGACACCCCTAGCAATTCATAATCACATCAAAACACGGTACTCACGAGATTTTGGTTACAGATAATGGCCGGATATTTACCTCGCCCAGAGTCCCCACGACCCGCCAGACCCACACGCCCTCGCTTCGACCCACGGGAACCCAGGTATCGCCCCGCATCTTGGCAGTATGCCTGTGGCCTCTGCCAGGAGGACCACGCCATACGGTCATGCCCGCGGTTCCGGCAAATGACACCGTATCAGAGATACGAGACAGTTGAGAGACGGAGTTACTGTCGGAACTGTCTGGCGCGCAGCCATCTGGCCCCAGACTGCCCCGTGGTCACTGCCTGCCGGACATGCGACTACCGCCATCACACAATGCTGCATGGAGCCCCACAGCTTAGGGAGACATACGGCAGCTACAGCCCGCCCCCAATGGAGATTGCCAACCCACGGCAACTTGCAATCGAACCAGCCAACCAGATGCCCATCGTCCAAGGCCCTCCCCCGGTCGAGATACCTTACAGCCGGGCCACTGTTTTTGTACCCACGGCGATGGTGGAATTGGCACCCGAGGAGCAGGACGAGTGGGCTGGGGTACGGGTACTTTTGTGCCAGGCATCGACCATCACCCGAATCGCGGCAGCCACAGTAACTCGCCTGGGGATACCAACGAGAGAGCGCAGAGGGCACCGTCTGGCAACAATAAGACTTCGGTCAAGGCATGCGTCGAGGAGGACCATGTATACCATCCAGGCAGTGGTGACCCGGGATTTGCCGCGACGACCCTATTCAGATCCCATCATTCCCGACCCCACAAGCAGCCTAAGATCCCTTCCTTTGGCAGATGCTGACCCTAGGGGCAACGAACCAATCGATGTAGAGGTAGGGGCCGATGCCTACGCCCACCTCCGGAGGAGTGGTGTTGTGCAACCCGGATTGGGAGCCGTCTTCGCCCAGGAGACAGATTGGGGATACGTGTTCGTCGGCCCAGTCACCTCACAGGCAAGAAACCAAAATTAAAAAGGTAAGATGTCACTTCGTCACTTGGAGGGGGAGAATGTTCAAGGTACGTTTGAACATGAAGTCATGTGCACCCATGTGCAGACATGCGTTCACGTATGCACATGACCCACTGTGCATAACGGTACATTGAAGTAAGTTCTTAATCGCTGATTCCGCCTTGATTTCATATTTGTTTACCTGGAATTGTTGCTTGTAGCTTGGAAAGTTGACCGTTTTCGCGGGGTCCAAGTGACAAGCAACAACCAGAAAAAGATCAGTCTCGATTGAAACCTTAAACCCGCGAACCGTGCTCTTTCCCCCCTCGAAGTGAACAACAAGTGAACCAACAGTGAACATACATACAAACATATATAACTAGAGTGAACATTGCAACAATAAACTTTGAAACAGTGAACTAATATATTTAACATTTTAGACACAAGTGACACAACAACAACAGACTCAAGCACCAAATTCTAAAAGCGACCCACAATCTCAGTACAGAAATAAACAACAATCAAAAGTGCGGGACACTAACAACACCAACCACAACCAAAAGTTCGGGCCACAATTAAAACTATAACTTTATATTGCACAATTCCCTAACATTAAAATAAAGCTGCATTTTTTCCTATTAAGATTTAAATTTGTCTACTTAAATCTACATATGAAATTTATTAATCAAACCCTAAGTGAAACCTAAACTAATTCAATCGTTTGTTCCCAATACAAATTTTGCTATCTAAAACTAAGTGTAATATTTGCTACTTAAACTAAAAATGAATTGCTCTACTTACCCTAATTAAAAGCAAATAATTAATTCTAAAATTCTCTAACTAATGCTAACTATAATCAATTATTCAACTCAATTGGCTACTTATATCTAATGAAATCTAAAAGCACTGAAAAATAACAATTACAATAAACAATTACAACAACAATGAATTTAAACACTTAATTCTCCCTCTTTTTATTCCGAAAGGCAAAACCCTTAGTCTGACCCCAAACAACACTTAACAATCGTATATCGATGGAAAATCCAAAGCAGTCTCTGCCAGTATTTTTAGTATTCAAGATTCCAATTCTATAAAAGCGATACCCTCGCAATTGGTTCTGGAGCGGATTTTGACTCAAAAATCATTCAACCGGGTCTAGTACCTAGCAACTCCGAGCTTCCGGTAGCCTTATATACAATACTTGGGTTTGTATTATCCGGATCTTGCACGTCATCGATCTAATCCCTTTACTGAAACAACGAAGCCATAGAAATGTCATGACGGACACAATGACTGAGAGTCTGTTCAAACCAGTGACAGCAAAGCGGTAGACCTCTTAAATTTAGATTAGTCGACATAGTTTTGGAATGCTCACAGTCCCATCATTGTGACCATCTATCATTCTTTGTCCTTCGGGCCTGATCTTGAAAACTTAGCTTATATGTTGCTAGAGGCATGCCCACAGATTCCAGTTTTCCTGGAATGTGTAAGGTAGTTCCTAGTCTCGCAAGCTCGTTCGATTTAAGATTCCCGGGATATCTCTGTGGTGAATTTTGAACTGTTCAGCCTACTCGTTGAGAGATCTGCGACAGTCGGGGCGGTTTTTGTGTTCAGAAATACGTTCTCCAGGGATTTAATAACTGCCTGATATTTATGTCATTTGTCTATATTACATTATATCTTAGCCATTCCACCACTTCCTTAATAGTATGAGCTTGATACATAATGCAGTGGTCGGGTAACCTTTTCGATATGACAAGTTCTAGATCTTTGGAGTACACAACAAAGCCCATCTGGACGACTAGTTTGGAACCATCCATATAGAAATCTATATAACTTCTATTTCCAGGGACATCGTAATTCCAATCGATTCTATCAGAAAAAGTGGTACAGTATTTGAAGCGCCGTCCACCAGACCACAACACTATATAGCATTATAGGTCTGACAACTGCAGTATATACCCAATGCATGAAGCGCGGTCTAAACCCCAACTTTTGCCATATATTTACGAAGCCCCGTTTCGACCCTACAGCCCGTCTGCATAGTGTCTATCATCTGTAAGCCTTATCACTACACTCCTGAATGTGACACTTCCAATTAAATTTCCTGTCCATGATCACTCCGAAGTATTTGACAAAATTAGCCCACCTTCGTCTTTTTCGTGAACAGGCAGATTTCAATCTTCTCTGAGTTAACATTGAGACCCCTGGGTCAAACCCAGTAGTATGTCATCTGCAAGATCCTTTCGGCCCTTCTGCATAGCTGGCCCGGATTCTTACTTCTTAGAAGTATTATAACATCGTCTGCGTCCGAAATAAGTTATTTATGGTGGTCACCCATAGGAGTAGCGACAAAATGCTCCGCGGTGGCGTGCTTTCTGCCACTTCGTCCCTTACATTCGCTTCGAAGGACCAACACAATCCTTATTTGTGCCCATGCCCCAACGGAAGACAAAGACGACCACACCCAAGAAATTTCTACGAGCGCCCAGAGAGAGAGAATGACCGCTGCCCACCCATGATATTAAAATCGTTCTGAGAGATTTTAATGCAATGATAGGGAAGAATGACATCTTTGGTCCAAGAGTCGGAATGTTTAGCCTCTACGAGGTAATGTCCGATTATGGGTTGAGGCTAATAGATTTTGCCGCGGCAAGAAACATGGTTAGCAGCACCAGATTTCAACATAAAAATATTCACAAAGCCACATAGCTGTCACCCGATCAAAACACGAAGAACCAAATTGATCACGTTGTGATAGGTGAAAGGCATTCACCCAGCGTGTTAGATGTACGATCGATCGTGGAGCGAATATAGATTCGGATCATTACTTTGCTGCAGCAAAGGTTCGCCCTCGTTTGCGCATGGCGAGAAAAGTACGATCTAAAACTCTACGGAAGATCAACATTGAAAAGCTGCAAACAACAGATGGCTGTACTTGGACACCGGAAGCCTCCCCCAAATCACGCATGTTACGACCAAGAGCGTCGAGATGCTACTGACGCCAAGAATGCGGCAAACAGAGCAACCCTGCAATCAGTAGCAATGCGCAAGATGAAGGGGGATATCGGAAGGGAGATATGAGTGTGCGCGATGTACAGGAGTCAAAATGGAGTCCAGAAATGCTACCAAAGTATAAAACCTCAAACCGACGGCTTTGGTGCATGCACATCCTACCGCAGAGACAAAGAAGGAAATCTAGTTAATGATATTGATAACATGCTGAGGATATGGAACGAACATTTTACCTCAGAACAAGCGAAGAACTACAAGGCACCAGAAGCCGACGGGTTATCCGCTGAACTATTTAAGACCGCAGGCAAAACGCTAATAATGTGTATACATCAGCTTGTCGGCACAATCTGGCTAGAAGAATGCATACTCGATGATTGGAACCTCAGCATACTATGTCTCGTACACAACAAAGGAGACAAGACGGAATTTGCCAACTACAGAGGATTAAGTCTCCTCCCCATCGCATACAAGGTACTCTCGAGCGTACTATATGAAAGATTAATACCTAAAGTCAGTGAGATAATTGGGCCCTAGACCTGGTAAATCCACCGTAGACCAGACACTAACACTGCGCCAAATCCTGGAAAAGACCCGAGAATGACAAATCAACTCCTGCCATCTATTTGTTGACTATAAAGCCCCTTTTGACAGCCGTTCAAAAGTATCTCAAGTCATGTCTGAGTTTGGTATCCCTGCAAAATTAAAAAGACTCTTCAGGATGACACTTGCTGATACACATTCCTCAGTAAGAATAAAAAAGAACTTATCCGATCTATTGAATACCAAACGAGTTTTCAGACTTGGAGACAGCTTATCCTGCTGGAGAAGATTATACGAGATTCAGATGTGAATAGATATGGCACACTTATCACAAGAGAACACATGCTACTCGCCTATGCCGACGACATCGATATCATAGGTCGATCACCGGAAGTAGTAACTGCAGCCTTTGAAAGAATCGAAAGATACTTAGTGAAAATGGGTCTGGCAGTAAATGGGGATAAGACGAAACGGATGGTAGCAACTGCCAAAATGCCTTGTACAACCGAGCAGATAACGAAAATGGATACAGTTTGGAACCACAACTTTGAGATAGTCAGCAACTTTATCTACCTCAGCACCGACGTAATCGAAACCAATGACACCAGTTTTAAAATAAAATGAAGAATAATACTGGCAAACAGATGCTACTTTGGATTAAGTAAGCAGTTTAGAAACAAGGCCACCCCCCGACAGACGAAGATTACATTATACAAGACACTGATACTACAAGAGTTGTTATATGGTTCTGAGACATGAGTACATGTGAAAGCGGATGAGGCAGTGCTTGGAGTGTTGGATGGACCAGTTTGCGTTAAAAGAGAACATAGGTGTTGTACGAACCACGGGCTGTATGACGACGATAGCATAGTTACACGGATCAAAATACAACGGCTGTGATGGCTGGGTCATGTTGTCAAAATGGATGAAGAAGCTTCGGCAAAGAAGTCTTCTGAAGGCAAACCAGGACGATCAAAAGCCCGATGGAAAGATCAAGTGGCGGGAGACACCTCGAAAGTTGATGTCAGAGATTTTAGGATGAGCGCAGAAGATCGAGGCGCTTGGAACGATCGGCTACTGGAACAAATTTTCTGTCTTTGCTAATTAAACTTAAGTAAAGTTGGTTAGGTTGGTTGGTTAGTTCTAAGGATTGGATCAGTGTGTCGGTCCGCACATTGTTAAAATTCCCCTAGATGTCAATGCATACCGCAAATGTGTACTTCTTTGCATCGAACGATTCTTCTATTTTATGCACAACCTAGTGCAGGGCATTCACCACCTTTCTTTGACATAGGAATGCTGTTCGTTTTTGAGCAGTTCGCTGGATGTCCCACTCGTTATCATGGTGTCCACAATACGTTCGATGGTTATGAGTTTTGGTTGAAAGGACGTAAGGCTTATAGGTCTGTAGGCCCTTGGTGCCGCTTGCCTTTCCGGGCTTGGGTACAAAAACCACCATTGATTCCTGCCAGACTTTCGGAGTAGATGCAAGTCTTATGCTACCTCATTATTTGAAGATACCGAAGTCTTCGTGACTCCTGTCGTATCCTGTGGAATATACGTTCTTATCAAAAGCTTCAGCATGTCCTGTTCGTTAGGTTGTATTGAGTCTTGCATTGCCTGATGTTCCAATATTAGGAACTTTCCCTATCCTAGTCTTCCAAATCTTATGTAAATGGGCTTCTTGGGAGTAGGTGATCATCGTCGGCTTCCTTTTAGTTAGGCTGCATTGAGATACTTGTCACTGTACTGCCTGAAGTTTAAAAAAAGGCGCCAATAACTCGCCTTGTCATATCGAGCATCAATTGCACTCAGTATTTGTGCAAGAGCCGGCGACGCCCGACCTCTCACTAAGACTCTCCGCTCGATATCGCTGATTGTCCGTGACTGTCGTTACAGCTATTCCGTATGGAGCATTCCACTATCCGCAACTAGTGGACTGGAGTTGAGTACCTTACTACTGTCCTCAACATGTCTTTGAACACTCGTATAGTTCCCGATGTCTGGAAAATGGGTAGAGTGATCCCGCTACTGAAGTCTGGAAAGAACACGAGATTGAGGGAGTCGCATAGATCGATCTACCCCCTCCTCTCAGCAGTAGCAAAAACGCTTGAGGCATTACTCCTCCAGAGCCTCGTCGGAGAATTTCCATTCGCCGAGCATCACTTACATAGCACAAGAACTGCTATGCATGCCATCACCGCACAATCAGGCCAAGCCATATGATAGGAGGGTCCTCGTGGCACTTGACCTATAGAAGGCATTCGACACGGTAAGCCATGCCAAACTATTTGAGGACAACGCCAACACATCTCTCCAGCCGGGCCTGAAACGCTGGGTCGCGAATTATCTGTGTGGTCGCCAGTCTTTTGTGGATTTCAGGGAAAATAAATCGAAACACCGTAGAGTGAAACAGGGAGTTCTCCAAGGCGGGGTAATATCTTCGGCGCTGTTTAACTACTACCTATCCTCCATTCCTACCCTTCTAGATGGTATAGAAATCGTATCATATGAGGACGATTGTACGATCATGGCATCAGACCCCCACCCATTGTTGACATCTGCGATAGGTTGAACGTCTACCTCAACGAACTTGCCTCATGACGGTCGATGGAGAAATGATTCCGGCCATTAAGTGTGCCAAAATACTTGGCGTCACATTTGACAGCTCTTAAACATTTTCCCCACATGACACAGCAATATGCGATAAAGTCAAAAGTAGAAACAAGGTCATGAAGTCACTTGTTGGGAGCACTTGAGGTGCAGACAAAAGAACCTTGTTGACCACGTACAAAGCAATTTGCTGGTCTTTGGTAAGTTATGCAGCGCCAGAGTGGTCTCGTGAACTTTGTGCAACGCAGTGGAATAATATTCAGATCTGTCAGAATGCCGCCCTCCGAACTGCGACGGGCTGTTTCCTCGGTTCTCATGTGCACCACCTCCATCAGGAGAAAAAATCCTACCAGTGCGAAGACATAACTACATGCTATCTAGGGAAAACCTTTTGGGATGCTATCGCAGTGACCATCCAAGTCATTATCTTGTGGATAGATATCCACAGCTCAGAAGCCTTAAGGTAGGTCTACATGATCTAGAGCGTGAGGTTCAGCGCTATAAGAGAGAACCACTAGTTCAAGCGGGTCTAGACAATATCCATGGGTGAATGTAGTCCAATTGCACCTGAAGAAATTGACCTCCCTGGACAAACCAGAGTAGTTCTGGTTCAATTACGTTCCGGCAGATGCAGCCGCCTCAACTCCAACAGAGCAAGAATTGATGCCGAAGTGCAAGATGCATGTCCCGATTGTGACCATGGGCCACACGACACACGTCACCTGTTTAACTGCCCAGCCAGACCCACTCGACTCCGACCCAGATCCCTGTGGTCGCACCCCATCTTAGTCGCACAGTTCGTGGATCTGGACACTCAACAGATTCAAGCAGACAACAACAACAACAGTTTTCAATAAAAATTTTAGGTATCTTTACCAATTTAACAGTAACAGAAGAATTTTAGCAACTTTTCGATTTTGAAAGTCTATTGAACACAAATTCTAAAATTGGAGTAAAAGGCCTTCGATTATACTAAAATCTTAATAAACTTCGCCTGCAGTAAATTATTGCTTATTTGTCGAAAATTTATAAAATTTTTGTTCGTAGAGTGAAGGTCGTAGAGGTAGCAGTCAGTATGGTTTTGTGGATTATAAACACAGAATTTTCTACACAAGCGTGCTATGTTCCACCGGGTCGAGTCTAGGGAACCCACCATCATGCATTCTGCTAAAAGTCTACACAAATTGCTCTTACTTGAAGGGCATAGTTGTTCAAACAGTACCAAACTTCTGCCAACCCAGGCAAAATTTAAGCTTCTATGGGCCGTAAAAGTCTTATCGGGGGATCGGCTAATATGGTTTTAGACCGATTTGGAAAATACTTACCATGGATGTTGATTCTAGTTTGAACCGTTGAGTGCAGCGGACATTTTCAGTAATAGGTCATTGTTTTTGGAAGAAAAATTTAAGTCACTTAAGGATAGCTACGATAGTAATATCCATTAAGCGGTTGATGATCTGCGTCTGTTTCCAGTGGAACGGCAGATCCCCGGGAGTAGGTATAGAATGGAATCCAAAGATCCAACAGCTGCGGTGGTGGTATCAGGCCGAGACATGTTGTCTGCTACTGAAACCTCGACTTGTGGTGGCGGCTGCTCCAGGCTCCACTAGCCGATAGACGATTGGTCAGCAGGGGATTTTGTCGAAGACACCTGGTTCCAGTCTTAAAGACAAGGCCGAACCAATTCTATCTTCGTATGGCTATAATTTGCCTAGGCCATCGGCCTTCACCGGCAAACCAACACGATCTTTAAGGGACAAACCAACACGCTCTTTAGAAGACCCATCGCTCTCAGGTTTATTGAAAGGCTTTATGCGTATGGTAAGACTTTCATTATTGGGGGAGAGAATCCCTAGATTGGACTCAGGGATTTGTTGCACAGGCTACCCCAAAGACTGCACGTCTAGAATCGAAAGCTACACCACAGTCAACCAAAAGGCTCCGGTCACCTGAAGGGGATCCAATGCCAAAAAACCTAGGTGGATCCAAGAACCTTTGCTAATGTCGCTAAGGATAGTATGGTGATGACAGTTGTCGACAAGGGAGAAGAACAAGGCTGCATACCTAGGAAGAAGTGAAGTGGGAAAGTCAATGGACTGTCATCAGTGTACTACGATATCCGTGAGGAATTTTCAGCGTCCCTTCCAGTTTGTGACGATGAAGGCTGGTATCGGGGCCGATACAAGTAATTCCTTCGGTGATCAACGCTCAATTGAAATGTATCGTTGTGCGCTAAAGAAGATTGATGAGATCTGTCCAGGTGTAGCACTAGATTTAGACAAGAAGGAAGATATTCCTTCTCAACCAATGGCGCATGCTTGGATGCCAAGGATTCCCTCAGATCCTGAAGCCATACTTGGAAGACTGAGGGAATGCAATTCGAATCTTTCAACCACCGACAGAAAGATTGGTAGATTGGATGGGGCTGATGGCGACCGGAGACATGCAGTATTCTGAAGAGGTTGTATCCTACGGATTCTACAAGTTGAAACTGAAGGTCTATAGAAGCGGTGGGGATGGGGAATCAGGAGACGACTCAGCAGTGCTTTTTGAACACTTTCTGAGGAACTACTACTACTACATCGCTTAAGTCTAGCGGATTGCAGGAGACTGAAAATCCTCCTACCACAATCGAGACAGGAGAGGATGGTATCGAAACGGGACCCGACATGCCCCGTGTGGGTGGGTCATCCGGTTGGACTGGGGTCAAGGTGTGCGCCAGCGGGAAAGTACGGAATTCGAAAAGTACTTCGACAGCAGCAGTTAGTGAAACATCTAAGGAGGAATCGTCCACACCGCAAGTGTCCAGTGTTCTGAGGAAGAGTGAATTCAAAAGCTTTCTCACCTGCCCTTAGATGCGTATGAAAGCTCATCATGAGAAGATCTAACGAATCTTGTGAGAATGAATTCTTGGCGGAATCAGAAGACAAGGCTAACGCAACAGTGATGGAAGTTTTGAATCCTGACTATGGTCCGGTTTCTACAGATAAATATCCGCCATTGTAAGGCCGCTTCGGCGGCACTGAAGGTCTTCCTGATGGCAGGGGGAGTTGACGGAGCGTATCACTGGTTCTGAACCATAGATTTTGGTAACCCGAAAGTACCATTAAGAATAATGTTAATATCTAATATATAAGTTCGGATGTCAACGAAAGGGGTGAGCTGCTTATTGAATATATTATAAGTTGCAATCCGGCGATTTGTAATAAAGGGGATAAACCAACATTTGTTACCAAGAACAGGCAGGAGGTACTAGATATTACCTTTGCATCGGAAGATATAAGTAGAAAAATATGCGACTGGGAAGTGTTGGATGACCACAGCTTCTCTGATCATCGTTATATTAGTTTTAGCCTTAGAAAAAGTACTGAAGTAGTGGTCTCTCGGCTAAACTGAAGAAAGTCGGATTGGGATAAATTTCAGCACAAATTCTGCACCACTATCACTTCTAGATAGTGGTCAGGCGAATCGCGAAGGCCCTGACTCGCTTGTGTCAGCATGACCCAGTTCCAAGCCAAGGGGCAAACGGCGACCGCCATGGTGGACCCAAGAGCTGGTTGGTCTAAGGAAGGACTGCAGAAAACTCTTCAACCGAGCAAAAGCCACAAGAGCACCACACGATTGGGACATCTATAAGGCTGAGCTAAGAAAATATAAGGGCGAGCTTAAAAAGGTTCAGAAAAAGCCTGGGTAGAATTCTGCAGCTCCGTGGAGGATACATCTGAGGCCTCTAGGCTAAGAAATATTCTGTCCTCGAGACCTATTATGGCAATGACAATGTCTAGTGAGGAAACACTAGAACTACTCGTTGATACACATTTCCCGGAAAATTCTCCAACGGACAACGTGGCGCCAGAAGAGGTTGTCACTAATATGCATTCGTCGGAGGTCATTAGGGAAATTGCGTCTGAGCCGAAAATCCTTTGGGCGATAAGAAGTTTCGACTCCTTTAAGTCGCCAGGCCCTGATGATGTATCACCGGTTGAATTAGTGAGATATGGCTTAGGGAGATATTCTCTGCTTGTAACAGAATATCTATATACCTGTGGGATGGGGGGACACGAAGTTAATTTTCATTCCGAAAGCAGGGAAACCCTACCACACGAAGGCGAGAGTTTTCCGTCGTATTGGTCTGTCATCCTTTATACTGAAGACTCTTGAGTGGTTGATAGAAACCTATCTTAGGGCAAAGATCCCTGGAGATCGCCTGTCGCGGCAGCAGCATGCATATAGTAAAGTCAAATCCACTGAAACAGCTCTTCACGACCTAGTAGGCTACATAGAGTGTTCTCCCGGTGTCACGGAATATACAATGGTAGCATTTCTTGACATTGAAGATGCTTCAATAATGTAAAACCGACGTTAATCATGAAGGAATTGGAGTTTCTAGGCATGAATTCTACCGTAAGAAAGTTTATTAATAACTTACTTACTAAAAGGTGCATTAAGGCAGGCTTGGAATCTAAAAAGATGGGTCATCAGAGGAACACCTAAAGGAGGTGGAGGTGAGGTATAGCCATTAACAATATATTATTGTCTCTGGAAGAAAAAGGCGTAAAAGAGGTCGCGTATGCTGATGACGGTTAGGGGAAAGTTTCGCAGCGCTCTAAGAGATATAGGTCAGGAAGCTCTACGTGCAACAGCAAAGTGGGCTACCGAAAGTGGTGGAGGTTTAAGTCCGTGCAAGGCAGAAGTAGTTCTTTTCAGCAGGAGATACAATTTACCTACAGTGGCACCAGTCTCCTTGGAAGAAGATAATGTTCCATTGCAAAATTCCTGGGTGTTTTGCTGGACAGGAAATTGACTTCAAATCCAACATTTTGTAAGAAAACCACCTACACCTGTAAGAAAACCATTGGCAAAAGATGGGGGTTAAGACCGCATTGGGTATATACCTATAATGCTATATGGTGCTGTGGTCTGATGGCGGCGCTTCAAACGTACACCTCCTGCTCAATACTCAACCGGATCCAAAGGATGGCTTGTTTGTGTCTCGCAGCCGCACTGAGGACGATACCATATGATGCAACGAACCTAATGCAACATCTAATGCCGCTGGGCATTGTGGCTAGAAAAATTGCTGTGACCACTGCCGTGACGTTAAGGGTGCTTTCTCTTCGGTCACGGCTACGGACACTGTGATATCCTTGATAAAATGACCGATGTTCCTGAGTCGTTTTTTAATAAAAAGTACTGTACCACTACTCCTGATAGAGCCGATTGGAACTCCGATATCCCCTGTAACAGAAGTTAAGGAGGGTGCCACACTGGACGACCAGGTGGGCTTTGGGGTGTACTCTAAAGATCTAGAACTGATAATATCGACTGCACTGCAGTGTGTTTCAAGCGGGATAAATTGGAAGGATTTCCGCTGGATACACGCTCGGGAGGAAGTGGTGGGATGGCTAAGACATAATGTCATAACCACAAATGGCATAAATATTTTCTCGGACAGCCATTAAATCCCTGGAGAACGTATTTCTGAACACAAAAACCGCCCTCGACTGTCGCATACTTTTCAACGATATAGCTGAACAGTTCAACATTTAACTGTTCTGGGTGCTGGACCACAGAGATATCCCAAGAAATTGTAAAACGGATGAGCTTGAGAGACTAGGGACTACCCTTCACATTCCAGGGAAACTGGAATCTGTGGGCATGCCTCTAGCGACATATAAGATCAGTTTTCAGGACCCAAAGTACAGCAAATGACAGATGGTCACAAAGAGGAGTCTGTGAGCATTCCAAAACTGTTTGGCCTAATCTAAACTTGAAGAGGTCTACCGCTTTGCTGTCATTGGCTCGAACAGACGTCTCTGTCATTGTGTCCGTCATGACAGGTCACTGTCTAATCGGAAAACATGCTGACAGACTGAAGGTTGCCAGCAACGACTTATGCAGAAGCTGCGAGGACATCGAAGAAGAATAGACTATAGAACACCTTCTGTGTGTGTGTCCCGCACTAGCAGTTAGAAGGAGTTCCACTTTAGGTTTTCATTTCTGTAAAAACCTGTCTGATTTAGCGTATGTGAAAATTCGCAAGTTGTTGGGCTTTTTAAATCGATCTGGATGGTTCAGCGGTAGGAACTAGAAGGCATCTTCCTTCTTCTGTTCCAGTGGTATCACAATGGACGAAAACGTCTAAGTGAGTCCAATGGCAGACCGCCACTTAAACCTAACCTACACTTACCTGCACCTAACCTAAATTACATAATACTCATTAGTCCATTATATTTATCCACGATTAGTTAAAAATTTCTAAAGAGTGAGAAAATGAATGTTGTACAAATAAAAGCAACAACTCGTGAGTATAGATAAAATATTGGGTTGCCCAAAAAGTAATTACGGATTTTTCATATAGTCGGCGTTGACAACTTTTTTCACAGCTTGTGACTCTGTAATTGCATTCTTTCTTTTGTCAGTTATCAGCTGTTACTTTTAACTTGCTTTAGAAAAAAAGTGTAAAAAAAGTATCTTTGATTAAAGTTCATTCTAACTTTTATTAAAAATGCACTTACTTTCTTTTAAAAAATCCGCAAATACTTTTTGGGAAACCCTAGCTTAAAATTCAGGTGGAGTTAGTAATTTTCCTTAAACGATTATTCTTGAAATAAGCGAGTTTAGCGATTTTCTAAACATTGGCAAACGCACATCATCATTAACAATACCTTTTCTGGAATTGATTACAGAATGAACTACTTAAAGAAATAAAAATTTTTAGTTCAATATAACTAAACCTTCATTTCCATTCCCATTTTTTGAGTTAACTAAAACATGCTCGACTCGACCGATACGGGATGACTATGAGCGCCACACAGGCTGGAACTTTGAGCTCCGACTTGTGTGGTGTCCATCGTTATCACGGGAAGCTTAGCTGAAAGCTACCGGGCACGTCCACAGGTTGCGGATGGTGGAAAGCTCCGTTTTTATGCGGAGTAGCTGCAAATGCAGCCGCGGGCAGTCAGCGATTTTCGAGAGGAGAGTCTCAGTGACGAGTCAGGTGGCACTGGCTCTTAACTAAATACTGAGTGCCAATGATTCTCGAGATGACAAGGCGAGTTATTGGCGCCTTCAAATAACCAATAGCCAACATCAGCGTCTGTTCCCAGGTTAGGGGCGGCTGGCGGCGAACGTCGGATCTTGGAGCAAGTGGCTCGCCAAAACGAGGAATACATGCAATTCCACAAACCCATGCGGTTGGGGCGCTGGGCCAGTAACCCGCCCCCGGAAAACATAGAACTACTATGAAAAACAAAGGAATAGTAAAAACGGACCCCCCCCAACGTTGACGACCCACGCAAACGAAAAAAGGACTATGATTTGCGGATCTGCACCTGGAATGTCTGCACTCTTTATAGAGAAGGTGCAGTATACGCACTGGCGGATGTATTAGAGAAGTACAAGGCAGACATAACCGCCTTACAGGAAGTGCGATGGACGGAGAATGGCGTCACTACAACACCAAACTGTGACGAACTATACTATAGCTGCCATAACACGAGGCATGAATTTGGCTGCGGATTTGTGGTTAGTCGAAGACTGAAACACCTAGTCTCCAGCTTTACTCCGGTGGATGAGAGGCTAGCCACAATCCGCATAAAAGCCAAATTCTTCAACATCAGTCTTATTTGTGCCCATGCCCCGACGGAAGACAAAGACGAGCAGACCAAGGATATTTTCTACGAGCGCCTAGAGAGAGAATATGACCGCTGCCCCGCCCATGATATTAAAATCGTTCTGCGAGATTTTAATGCGAAAATAGGGAAGGAAGAAATTTTTGGTCCAACAGTCGGAAAGTTTAGCCTCCACGAGATAACGTCCAGTAATGGGTTGAGGCTGATAGTGACATGGCTGTCATAGATGGAAGGCATTCATCCAGCGTGTTAGATGTGCGATCGATCCGTGGAGCGAATATAGATTCCGATCATTACCTTGTTGCAGCAAAGGTTCGAACCCGTTTGAACATGGCGAGGAAAGTACGATCTGACACTACACGGAAGCTGGACATTGAAAAGCTGCAGACACAACAAATGGCAGCGGCATATTCCACTCGACTGACCCAGCTGCTTGTTGAAAGCACTCCTTGTTCCGATGATATAATGGCGCAGTGGCAAACTATTGCCCACTCCATGGAAAATGCCGCGAAATCCGAACTTGGGTACCGAAAGCCTCCTCCAAAAAACCCATGGTACGACCAAGAGTGTCGAGATGCTACTGAAGCCAAGAATGCGGCATATAGAGCAACCCTGCAATCAGTAGCAACGCGCCAGATGAAGGAGAGGTATCGGGAGAAAAGGAGAGAGGAGAAACGTTTATTCCGTAGAAAGAAAAAGGAAATGGAAAGTCGTGAGTGCGAGCGAATTGAGATGTACAGGAGTCGGAATGAAGTCCGGAAATTCTACCAAAGGATTAAACACCAAACCGATGGCTTTGGTGCAGGCACATCCTCCTGCAGAGACAAAGAAGGAAATCTGGTAACTGACACAGACAACATGCTAGGATATGGAAAGAACATTTTACCCAACTGCTAGTGTCCGATGTTGGCGGCGAAGAGGATACCGCAGAACCAATCCCTGTTGATGGTATAGAATGTTTAGCTCCTAGTCAGAATGAGGTCCAAGTAGCAGTAACCCGACTAAAGAAGAACAAGGCAGCAGGAGCCGACGGGTTACCCGCTAAACTATGTAAGACCGGAGGCGACACGCTGACTAAAAAAAAGCATACCCGATGATTGGAACCCCAGCATACTATGTCCCGTACACAAGAAAGGAGACAAGACGGAATGTGCCAACTACAGAGGAATAAGTCTCCTCCCCATCATATACCAGATACTCTCGAGCGTACTGTGTGAAAGATTAAAACCTAAAGTCAATGAGATAATTGGGCCCTATCAATGCGACTTTAAACCTGGTAAATCCACCCTGGACCAGATATTCACACTGCGCCAAATCCTGGTAAAGACCCGAGAAGGACAAATCAACACCTAGCATCGCTTTGTTGACTACAAAGCCGCTTGGGACTGTCCTATACGTTCAAAAGTATTTAATGTCATGTCAGAGTTTGGTATCCCTGCAAAATTAATAAGACTCTGCAGGATGACACTTGTTGATACGCGTTCCTCAGTAAGAATAGGAAAGAATCTCTCCGAACCATTTAATACCAAACGAGGTTTCAGACAACCTATCGTGTGATCTCTTTAATATCCTGCTGGAGAAGATTATACGAGATGCAGAAGTGAATAGATATGGCACACTAATCATAACAGAACACATGCTACTTGCCTATGCCGACGATATCGATATCATAGGTCGGTCACTGGAAGTAGTAACTGCAGCCTTTGAAAGAAACGAAAGAGAGTCAGTGAAAATTGGTCTGGCAGTAAATGGAGATAAGACGAAATGGATGCTCTCCACACCCAAAAAGCCTTGTACAACCGAGCAGATAAAGAACATGGAGAAAGTTGGGAACCACAACTTTGAAATAGTCAGTAACTTTATCTACCTCGGCACCGCCGTAACCGAAACGAATGACACCAGTTTTGAGATAAAGCGAAGAATAATACTGGCAAACAGATGCTACTTTGGACTAAGTAAGCAGTTTAGAAACAAGGCCACCTCTCGACAGACGAAGACTACACTTTACAAGACACTGATACTATCCGTGCTGTTATATGGTTCTGAAGCATGGGTACTTGTGAAAGCAGATGAGGCAGTGCTTGGAGTATTTGAGAAAAAGATTCTTCGTAAAATATATGGACCAGTTTCCGTTAACGGAGAATATAGGCGACGTATGAACCACGAGCTGTATGAGCTGTATGACGACGATAGCATAGCACGCATCAAAATACAACGGCTGCGTTGGCTAGGTCATGTTGTCAGAATGGATGAAGAAGCTCCAGCAAAGAAGTCTTTTGAAGGCAAACACGGTGGTAAACGCAAACCGGGAAGACCAAAGGCCCGATAGAAAGATCAAGTTGTGGGAGACACCTCGAAACTTGGTATCAGAGATTTTAGAATGAGCGCAAAAGATCGAGGCGCTTGGAACGCTATTCTACGTTCGGCTAGTGGAAGAAATATTCTGTCATAGCCAATTATAGTAAAGTAAAGTAATACATGCTCGAAATGATGAACAATTTCATAAACACACTTCTAATGGTCTTCTTTGATGAAGAGAAGTGAGAAAATGTTTCGCTTTTGTGTTGTAAGTAAATATTGAAATGGGAAAATAGTCGAAGACTCCACAATACTGATATGGATGAATGCGTAAAGCGTCTGCTTTGTAAACAGAAGGAGGTGCAAAAGGTAAAGTTTTGTTTAATTTATAATTGCAATGTTTCATATTAAATTTGTATTCTTCACTATAGCTGAGCTATTGATCGCGTGGGAATAGGAGACAGGCGGAAATGAATGGGTTGGGTAATTAAGATGCGTCCAATTGGATGCTCCGGAGTGTTCGGAAAAGGCAATTTTTTTCAATAATTATATCTTTAATTTTCAATGCTCTTTAGTTCATATTTTACCTGTGCGAAGTTGAAAGTGGACTATTACTAAGCATTAACAATTTCGTAGCTTTTCAAAAATTGTTGAACTCGCAACTAGCATGTTATTCTTTAGCGCCATAGGAAGTTCAATATTTCCCAAATTTAGTTCATTTTAACTAGTGTTTAGGTTCAAAATTTTTTGAGTATACCACCAAGCTTCTCGAAAGTATAATATATATTATTAAATGGCCAAGGGTTTTATAAAGGCGATTTTGTGGTACATATCGTATTACGGCCAAACGACTGAATGAATTTTAATGAAATTGACATCAATCTAAGATATTTTCCCAGAGAAGCGACGAATAAATATGAAAATTAATTTTCCTTAAAGAAAAGTCATGAAAATGAGAGTTTAATTTTCAATAAAAGAAGAAGAAGAAGCATAAACACAGCAAATTGTTGTTGGTTTCTGTTAAAATATCTGTTATTTATGTGAAAGAAAAGCCATGGTGGGAGTTTAAGTGGTGAGAATAAATGAAACATGTAGATGTGCGAGAGAATGAGTATCACTTTATAGAGTAGGTGAGAGTGTCATTTGCGTGGCCCTACTCGGCATGTTGACCAGCCAATTTCCAAAGGCTCGGCTTTGTGTATCATTTGAATTTTTGTTGTTGTTTGTATGTATATCTATTGGGAGCCAACACAACAAGAAAAAAGATGTAACTACAGTACAAGTGAAAATTAGAAAGATAATCGGTTATAAATGAATCTGTTCAGTCAAAGAACCTAATTATGTGGTTATACTATGCACTCAATGAACAAAATAGTTCGTGGACAGTTTAAAGAAGTAGGATAACATAAGGTAGGATGCAGTATTTTGCAACATGCGATAAGTTCATATCTTGATTATGTGAAAAAAAATATTTCTGTTCTTGTTTTTTTCTTTTAAGAAACGAGCTCAGCGATTGGAGATTTTCTTTGCAAATGGAAAAGGAAAGCCAGAGATAGCAACACACACAAACCATTATGGGACGTGTTTCGTCTTTGATTAGCAGACTTTTCAACCATATTAGGTGTGATGGCTTCAAGGGCCGTTCGTTGGTATGATGGTATGATTGGCGAAAACGCCTCTATGGTTTCATCTTTCAGAAAGCCTTAACCCCAAAAGGGCTTCACGGACATGTAACCTAATTATGGCAAAATGGGATTCAAAATCAAATTATTTGAGAGCAGAGTACGAATTTGATTTCCAACTTTTTTTCAACAAGTATTTCAAAGGTCGTCAATCTTGGTAGGAAATAGAAAGGTTTTAGGAGAGAAGTACGAACTGACATTGGTCATTTAAAGTCAAGTATTTGAGTACTCACCTCTCCTTAAGATACTAATAAACGGGCCTTTGATACAATTACCACATTAACCACGCTCGACAACCCTGTCTATTAGCTGTATTTTTCAATGCATGTGTTTTTGTGTAATGACAGACTTTTGTTCCTGCGACAATTACACTATTTCCATGGTACACATGATTCTGTGCATTGGTTGGAAGTTGTATTGATGGCTTCTAACACTAACACACAACGGCAACGGCTCTCGCTGATGCTCCGTTAATGATCTTCGCGCTAACAGGCATAAAAAAATAATAATTTCATTTGTTTGTATGTCCATACAGACGACGTAACCTATTTCCTTAAAATGTTTTCAGTGATTAATGATTCTCTGATGAAAAAACGGGATATGTAGTGAGTCACCTTTCCACGAACATACTCAAAACGTACAAGTCCGCTTTGGGGTTTTTAGAGGTAATGCGACAAAAAGCGTAATCAAAACAATATGGTGTCTCATGTGGAAGGGACATCCCAGACTCTTAAATCAACGATCATGATAAGCTATCATTCAATTGCGAGGGTTTTAGAAGTATGGTATCAACCAAACATTAAAATATGGATTCATCTTTCAGAGAGCCTTAACCACAAAAGGGCTTCACGGTGTAACATGTAACCTAATTATGGCAATACGGAATTCAAATTCAAGATATTTGAGTGCAGAGTACGAATTTGATTTCCAACTTTTTCCAAAAAGTATCTCAAAGGAGTAGAGTACTAACTGACATTGGCCATATAAGTCAAGTATTTGAACACCCTCCCTAAACCTTTTCTTAAAATACTAATAAACGGGCCTTAACCCGATCATAACATTTTGGGTTTAACTAAAGTCATATAAAAGTGAGTACATAAACACTTTAGATCAAGTTCAGCAGAATGCGAATTAAAGGAGTGGATTATATTTAGCCATAACAAATTATAATAATGTATACCCAGAAGAACCTATGAAGGCTAGAAAATATTTAAGCTTTAACCCAGAGAAAAAAAGTGATCGCGTATGCTGATGACGTAGCAATTGCGGTAAGGGGAAAGTTTCCCAGCACTCTAAGAGATATACTTCAGGAAGCTCTACGTGCAACAGCAAAGTGGGCTACCGAAAGTGGTCGAGGTATAAATCCGTGCAAGACAGAAGTAGTTCTATTCAGTACGAGATACTATATGCTATATGGTGTTGTAGTCTGGTGGACGGCGCTTTAAAAATCCGCCTACTGTTTGCTACTTAACCGGATCCAAAGGATGTTTTGTTTGTGCATCACAGCCTCACTGAGGACGACACCATCTGATGCACTGAATTTAATGCTACATCTAATGCCTTTGGACATTGTGGCTACCCAAATTGCAACGACCACTGCCGTGAGGTTAAGGGAGCTTTCTCATTCGTCATGTGACGGCTACGGATACTGTGTTATTCTTGATACTATATCCGATGCTCTAGGCAGTGTTGATTACACCCTACCTGAGCCGCTTTTTGATAAAAATTTCTGTACCTCTATTCCTGATAGAGCCGATTGGAACTACGATATACCTGGTAACAGAAGTTATATAGGTTTCTATACGGATGGTTCCAAACTAAATGACCAGGTGGGCTTTGGTGTGTACTTTAAAGATCTAGAACTGGTCATATCGAAAAGGTTACCCGACCACTACGGTGTGTATCAAGCAGAGATCCTTGCAATTAAGGAAATGGTGGAATGGCTGAGATATAATTTCATTACGACAATTGGCATAAATATCTTCTCAGACAGCCATTAAATTCCAGGAGAACGTATTTCTGACAGACTGAAGGTTGCCAGCAACGACTTTTGCAGAAGCTGTGAGGACATCGAAGAAGAAGAGACTATAGAACACCTTCTGTGTGTGTTTCCCGCACTAGCAGTCAGGAGTTCCACTTTAGGTTCTCAATTTTTTGAGAACCTGTCTGATTTAGCGGATGTGAATATTCGCAAGTTATTGGGCTTTTTAAATCGATCTGGATGGTTCAACTATAGGAACTAGAAAGCATCTTCCTTCCTCGGTTCCTGTGATATCACTATAGACAAAAACGTCTAAGTGAGTCTGATGGCAGGCCGCCACATAAACCTAACCTAACCCAGAGATATAGGCAAACACTCTTACGGATTTTATAATCTTTTTTTTTAACGTTGCAGTAAACAAACATTCGACTACAGACCATAGGATAATCTGTTTATATTACAAATAGAAAAACAAAAACAATTATTCTTAAAGTTAAGCAGAAAATATTTTTTTGCTTTGTAAAAGCATTTGATTGGTTTCCTAGATCGTGATTTCGTTTGCCACCACCCAAACTCATCAGTACCAGTTCTCAAAAATGTATGTCTTCTAGGTTGAAGCTTTGCTCTTAAGAGTATTTTCCGTTTGTAGCACAGCAAGAAAGAAAATTACTCCACTTCATACATTTCTACCAAATAAAGATGTCCAACTATTACAACAAAACAAACTTGCCCAACTGTTACTCTAAACAATCGTCGATTGCCATAGCAGTACGTTTTTAATGTAAGCATATTTGCAGCCTACACTGTTCATTGCCATGTTTTGCGCTCAATTTATTCGGTCTTGAAATAATTCATACAATCGGATATTGTCCGGCTGCAAACCATTAGGTAATCTTTTTCTATTACAAATAGAAATACCCCAAAAAATCCCTTTCTTTAACGCATTTCTTACATATTTGTTTTTGTTTTAAAATCAAATTTTTGTTTTAAAATCTGAAATATGATTTTACTAGATATTTTGATTAAATTGATTTTTATAACGGTAGTATTTATAACATTGAACATATGAAAACGGCAGAAAATGTTTGCCGTTTTGCAAAAATTTTTGCTTTCCCCTATCTGTTGTTACTCTAATGGGTCGATTATGGATAGCAACCTTAGTTCAAGGGCATTGTCAGTTGACAAATTTGCATTGCGGAGAGGAACTTTCACTTGAAGTTGCTAATGTCAGTTGCTAAAAATTATATTTTTCGGCTACCACTTTTATGTAGTTGCTCTATTTTTTTATTGTAAATAAGCAGTAAAATAAAAAGGAGAATAATATTTTTTGTGTTCACATTGTTCATTTGTTTGTGTATTGCAAATGTGTTGGTGTTTGTTGGCTTTACCATGACTAAAATTGTCACAGATCAATAATTCATGTTTTAGAAAAAACAGAAGCACAACCAAAAACAGCACAAGTTGGTGCAATAAAAAAAAGCACATCCCTGCGCTCTCCGAAGAATAGTTGACAGTGTGAAAAGATTTTAGAGCAAAGAAAAAATTAAACTGGCGGGTAATGAAAGAAGAAAAAAGGAAACACTGACTGTCGGCCACCGCAAGGAGTGTCAACGTATTCCCATTATATAGGCGGCAGCAGATTTATTGCAAATTAACTTGGACATAGATTTAATAGGCGAGCTCCTAATTATTAAAAAAATATTGGGTTTGGAGCAGCTAAAGAAAACCATTGAGAATAGTAGCAAACGGCGAAATAAAATGACATTTTACACCTTAATAAATAAAAAGAAACTAAAAAAGGTGCTTTAAATTCAAAATAAAATGTGTGTTGATGGTTTTTCATAGCATGTAGCATTTTTTCTTGCTGCGGGATTGCCAAAACACTACTACCGGCATCAATTGTCAAAAGTTGCCATACAAAACACAAATTTGTATTTTGGTTGCGTGGTCAGACAACCACTCAATTGGACGTTGGTTGCTATACAAAATCGACCCATAAAATTCTTTGTTGTTGTACACAAACCTTTGAGCCAAAATGCAATCATGAACCCTAGAAGTTTAGATTAGAAATATAAAGAAAGTTTTTGTGTTGAATATTGCAAAGGAGGGCACAGCGAAGCGTGCCTGGGTGGGCTAGTTGTTATTATTTCATTATAACTGTAGAGTAGAGCACCAAAATAAAGAAGATTAAGCTGTTATGTTTTTTTGTTTATATTAAAGTCTGCGTTCATGTGACAATTTCTTTTTTAATGATTAAAAAAATAAATAAAGTTAAGTTTTGTTGTATATGTTGTTTCTTTATATTTCTTAATTTAGAAAACAAAAATACAAGTTTGCTTTTGCTTTTTTGTTCTAACGGTACTTTTGTCTCATATCAAGAAATTATGACAACCAAGAAGTCTGCGTTCACTTTGTTTACTTCCAAAGTACCGTTACTTTGTATGATGCTTGTTCTTATTTTTGATCAGTTTCCGTTCATTATCATAACAAGTGATAGTTACACGTGCTTTTTTAAAAAATTAATAAATTTGGAAATATGGAAACTAAAGGAAAGAAAATATGCAAATCTGAAAGAAAAATAATTATTAAATTGTGGAAAGAAGGACAAAGCTTTAGAAATATTGGTGGAACAGTTGGAAGAACGTATTCTTCTGTCCGGCGCGTAATTAATAATTACAAAGAAACCGGCATTATAAATTCAAAGCTTCGAGCTTCAAAGCTATCCGTTAGAGAAGAGCGCAAAGTGATCAATATGGCAAGCAACAACCCTCGTATAACATCAACCAAAATTGTTTAAAATATTAAAACAATGTTTAAAAAAAAAAGCCGTATATTTCAGTCATAAACAGACAAAAGAGGATTGCATTCGCTAATACTTTCACCATTGAGCCTCCTGAATTCTGGAAGCAAATTATTTTTTCCGACGAGAGCAAATTCTGTATTTTTTGCATTAAAGGTCGGCATATAGTGTGGCGGGACTGAGCTGGAGAAACAAAATTTAGTTGGAACGGTGAAGCACGGTGGTGGTGGAGTTATGGTGTGGGGGTGTATGGCTGCTAGTGGAGTGGGTCAATTAGAATTTATTGAGCCCAAAATGGATAAATGGGGTTATCTCAATATTTTGAAAAAAATTTTGAAACCAAGTGCTGCTAATCTAGGGTTAGCAACGACATTTTGATTCCAACAAGATAACGATCCAAAGCATACATCGCAGGTTGTTAGGCTTTGCCTTCTATATAACACTCCAAAGCAGCTTAGAACACCACCCCTATCACCAGATCTCAACCCCATTGAACATCTTTGTGATCTATTGGAGAAAAAATTCGTCAGCACGTTATAACCAGCAAGGAGATGTTACGAAGTGTCATGCAGGCAAAATGGGCGAAAATAACATCTGAGGAAACAGAGACGTTGGTAAACTCCATGCCAAATGGACTAAGTGCAGTCTTAAAACAACGTGGCTATCCTACCAAATATTAGGAATGTGTTAATATGTTTTTATTTTGTGTTTAAATAACTCTTTTGTTTATTTTTAATTACTGAACACAGACTTTGTGGTGCTTATATTTAATTGTTATCATATTTAAATTGCTCTAGAGTGAAAGTGCTTAACCAAACTTAGAATTTTGTTTTAGTTTTTTAATGTTAGGAATATGAAGAAAACATATATGTAAAAGAGTTGATTTGATTTATAATTTTATTTTGTGTTCTTTAACCAATCATAAAAGTTGAAGTCAAACTTTATGGGCTATATGTATATAGTAAAAGATTAGAATTGATTTTGTTGAATACGTTCTTTATTGAATAGAGAAAACCAACTAAAACATTATTTCTTAAGAATGTAAGACACTAGTAGGATTGCTGAGCTGGCAAATGCATAAATGAATGTGTATGGTAATAGGAATGAATAATATGGGAATGCTATGTGATTCGGCTGAGTAGCTGGCTGTTGATAATATTGCTGAGTTGACGAATGAATGAAGGAGTGTGTATGGGAATGAATGGAAACATGAATGAATGGGAATGCTTTGTGATCCGGCTGAGTGGCTGGTTGTGATAATATTGCTGAGTTGACGAATGAATGAAGGAGTGTGTATGGGAATGTTTGGGAACATCAATGAATCGAAGAGTGGTAACATAGGGTTACGCTACTTCCCTTCCCTTAAAAAAATGCTCATGGTTTACGATGTCGTCGATGGATATAGTTTAGGTAGTGATTGCTGTTGTAATTGTATTATTGGTACCGGATCTTTCTGTTGCTTTCTAATTTTGGAATAGATAATTACAATTGGATTTCTAGATACGTATTTCGAGTACAAAACTATTATTAAAAGTACAATTATAATGCTTAAAATAATTACGTACATTATTGTATTATTTTCTTTGACTATTGTTATAACATCATCGTGTTCGATATTTCTAACTTTCGTTATTTTCAAAGGTGGATACAATTGAGTTAAATCAACTTCAGGTGATAACTTATTTTCAAACAAAATTATTTCGTTTATTTGCAATTTATAGTCACTTATTCTAATAATCTTGTTGCCTTCTATATTTAAATCGGTATTTGACTGACAATTTTGTTTAACCGTTGTTTTACTTAAATTCCAAGTTACAATGACATTGGGTTCTACATACGTAATCAATTCTTTGTTAACAATATGTTTATAATTACAAATTGGTGTTGTGTGTAACAGAATTCTAGAAATACATTCATCATTCATTTCAATCTTTTCTCGAGTGTAAATTTTATTGTCAAATTGAAAATATGAGGTCGTGCCTGTGTAATCTAATTGGTATCCACTATTATCAGGAGAAGGAATTATTTTTAGGGTGTTAAATGTTTTAAAGTAAATTGGGATGTGAGAGATGATAAGTATAAGTGTCTTGGTGATTGATCCATGTACATAGATGTTTTTATTAGTAGTAAATTTCGATTGTTTATGTTGTCTAACTTGTCATAATTCATCCATTTGGGATTGAACAAACCCAATATGGATAGTTGCATGCCCAGTTCGATGTTTTCCACATATTCTATGAATTGCATTAAATCATATGTGAATAAGTCGTACATGTTGCGGTTTTTCTCGTACATTTCTATTTTTGTAAATTGTCGTTAATTTGATTAATTACGTTATTCATTTCGTGTAATTGAATTGAATTTTGCATCGTATTTTGGAGTTCTCTTTGGAATTCGACTTGGTCATCGTTATCTAAAGTTCCGAATAGGAATTTGAACATTGAGCCCACTACATTTATAAGTCCTCGTTTTTGTCTACTTCCTTGATATGGTGTTAGTCCATTCAATTGGCGTTGCAATTTACCATATAAATAATTAAGATGGGGTGATTTCGTGTAATTTGACAAGTGTTTCCGAAAAAAGTTATTTGTTTTATCTATCTCAGTAATGTTGATCCGAAAACAGTGGTGTTCGAATTCGGTTGTCAACTCCAACGGTTTGCTTGAGAAGATCAGATATCCAAGGTCGGTATCGAGGTTATTTACTTGAATTTGGGCATGTTGCGCGTGACATGCCATAATAATGGTGAATAATGTCATAATTATGCACCATTTCCTGCGAATTTAGATGTTTGTTAATTTTCTTTTATTTTTTGAATTGTGGCTTATAATAATGTGTGGCGCTATTTCTTTCAGTTATCTTGTAATGATCTGCATCTGTTAGTTCTACATTTCTGTTGAGTGTAAATGAATTTTCTAGTTTTCTGTCTGTAGTGGTCCTTTTCTATATCTTGTATCTATTGTGTAATCTTTTCGGTTACTGTTTATCTTGCTTATTTTATTTTTTTTCTTGAGAATTCCTGGTCGGTTGTCCGTTATAAACGAAAGTGTGTGCTGGTGTCTGTCCTGTAGTATCGTGTTTGGTCTTGTGGTTGTAAATATAAAGTATTGTCTCAATTTTGTTTAATTTTGCCTCATTGTCATCAGATGTTTTTATAATGCGTATATTCTCATTATTATACCCTCCACCATAGGATGGGGGGTATACTAATTTCGTCATTCTGTTTGTAACTAGTCGAAATATTCGACTGAGACCCCATAAAGTATATATATTCTTGATCGTCGTGAAATTTTATGTCGATCTAGCCATGTCCGTCCGTCTGTCCGTCCGTCCGTCCGTCCGTCCGTCCGTCTGTCTGTCGAAAGCACGCTAACTTCCGAAGGAGTAAAGCTAGCCTCTTGAAATTTTGCACAAATACTTCTTATTAGTGTAGGTTGGTTGGTATTGTAAATGGGCCATATCGGTCCATGTTTTGATATAGCTGCCATATAAACCGATCTTGGGTCTTGACTTCTTGAGCCTCTAGAGTGCGCAATTCTTAACCGATTGGAATGAAATTTTGCACGACGTGTTTTCTTATGATATCCAACAACTGTACCAAGTATGGATCAAATCGGTTTATAACCTGATATAGCTGCCATATAAACCGATCTTGGGTCTTGACTTCTTGGGCCTCTAGAGTGCGCAATTCTTATCCGATTGGAATGAAATTTTGCACGACGTGTTTTGTTATGATATGCAACAACTGTGCCAAGTATGGTTCAAATCGGTCCATAACCTGATATAGCTGCCATATAAACCGATCTGGGGTCGTGACTTCTTGTGCCTCTAGAGTGCGCAATTCTTATCCGATTGGAATGAAATTTTGCACGACGTGTTTTGTTATTATATCCAACAACTGTGCCTAGTATGGTTCAAATCGGTTCATAACCTGATATAGCTGCCATATAAACCGATCTGGGATCTTGACTTCTTGAGCCTCTAGAGGTCGCAATTATTATCCGATTTGTCTGAAATTTTGTACGACGGATTCTCTCATGACCATCAAAATACATGTTTATTATGGTCTGAATCGGTCTATAGCCCGATACAGCTCCCATATAAATCGATCTCTCTATTTTACTTCATGAGCCCCCAAAGGGCGCAATTCTTATTCGAATTGGCTGACATTTACACAGGTCTCCAACATATAATTTAATTGTTGTCCAAACCGGACCATATCTTGATATCGCTCTAATACAAGAGCAAATCTTTTCTTATATCCTTTTTTTTTTGCCCAAGAAGAGATGCCGGGAAAAGAACTCGACAAATGCGATCCATGGTGGAGGGTATATAAGATTCGGCCCGGCCGAACTTAGCATGCTTTTACTTGTTTGTTTTATGTAATCTTTCTATATCGACTACACCTGTTTTCGCAGTATTAAGTTGTAATTCAATTCCCTCGCTTTCTAACCAACGCTTTAATGCTAGACTAATGAAAGCTCCATCTCTATCGCCCTTTAGTAATTGGGGTTTACCTAGATGATTAAATATTCGCATAAGAGCTCCTTTGCACTCAATCCAATCTTTTGTCGGTATCTGTTCCAGTGTTGCGAATTTCGTATATACGTCTATACAACTAACATAATGTTTCCCTTCAGATGAGTTTATGTCTATTACAAACTTCTCACGACAGAAATTTGGTTTAGGGGTAATTTTCATAGGAATTTTAGTCTCGCGGTGCTCCGTCTTTGCTAAATTGCAAATATGACATTCATTGATAATATTCTGTATCAGTAGGATACAGTATATTCGGAGAGTAATACGTCTCATTAAAAAGTTTACACATCTTCTGTATTCCAGGGTGTAGGAGTTTTTTATGAGTCTTCAAAATCAGTTCTTTGAATTCTGCGTAAAAGGATATATTTTTTAGAAGGATAAGACTACGGACAATTTTAGTGTGTCTCGTGTTTATGACTGCCCGGTATGCACTCTGAATGATTTCAAAGTCGCTGTCTATGGGTAATACGCTGAACTTTCCACAGAAATGGTCAATTAAATACTGTTCGGCCTATTCCCGAGTCATGTCATCGTATGAAATGTAGGTTATTTGTTTCTTGAAATATTTTTCGTGGCTTATTCTAGGTTGACCCTTTGAGAATATTATCTGTCTGCTAAATGTGTTGGTAGGTTTTTCTGTGGTAAAAATGAAATCGTTATTATCGGTTTCGGAACTGTGTTGTGTCTTTCACTAAAGTATGATTGTTCTATTTTTATCCTGGACAAGGCATCGGCCACATGATTCTCTTTTCTTTTAATATATTTTTGATATCAAAATCATACTCCGATAGTTTTATCCTCCATCGGGTCAATTTTGAATTCGGGTCCTTCATTCGATACAACCAAGATAATAGTTGATGGTCACTTGCTATTTCAAAGTGTCGCCCCAACAAGTAATGGGGGAAAGTTTTGGTTGCCCACACGATGGCAAGCAGTTCTTTTTCTGTAGCACTATAGTTGGACTCATGATCATTCAAGGTTCGGCTAATGTAGCTAATTGGATGCCCGTCCGTTGTCAAAACAAACTTTCTGCTTAAACCTGGTATCTTCAAAATGGGATCGTCCGAAATTAATTGTTTCAATTTTCTAAATGCTGAAATTTATTCTGGGTCATTTATTTCCATCTTCGAATTCTTTTTTAAAACTTTTGTCATGGTTTTTGCTATGTCAGCGAAATTCGGAATGAATTTTCGATAGTAGCCTGTTAGTCCCAGGAAAGATTTTATCTCCTTTTTCCTGCAGGGGATAGGATATTTCTGAATAGCTCCTATTTTGTCCGGATTTGGTTTAATTCCGTCCTTTGTTATATGTCCCAAAAATTTAGTCTCTGATCTTAAGAACTCGCACTTGGCAAGCTGCAGCTTCAGATTGGCTTCAGACAATTTCTCAAAAACTAGGCGGAGCGAATCTAAATGTTCGTCGAGGGACGTAAAAAATACAATTACGTCGTCCAAGTAAACGAGACAGTGTTTCCCAAGAAGGGGTCGAAAAATATCGTTCATACACCGCTGGAGTCCGTGTCCATCTCGATTTGATGGAATCCTTTCGCCAGATCTATGGTGGTAAAATAGGTACATCTTCCTAATTTCCCAAGATCTCTTCCATATTTGGAATAGGATATCGATCACTAACGGTTATCTCATTTAACTTTCTGTAATCTATTGCAATTCTGAATTTCTGTTTGCCTGATGCGTCTTGTTTTTTAAGTACCACCCAAATGGGGCTACTATAAGGAGAGTTACTGCCCCGTATAATACCCTGATCTAACATATCCTGTATCTATGTCTCGACCTCCTGTTCATAAGCCTGAGGGTAACTGTATAGTTTTGAATAAACTGGCGAATTATCCGTAGTATAAATTACATGTTTGGTTCCGTTGGTAAATGTCAGTTTATCACCATCGTAATATTGTATGTCCTGAAACCGTTTTAGCAATATGGCAAGTTTTGTTCTCTCCTCACAATTTAAGTGCTCCAATCTGAAAGAATTTGAGTTTGATCCTGTTGCAATGGAGTTAAAAATGTGGTGTGGAATGTCGTCAATTTCGCAATTCGAAATTTGTATGTCATCATTCGGCTTACTTTGAACATGTTGCGTAACACAAGGTATCTCATCCGACGTCTTCTATACTTCTATACTATACTATGATTTGTCAATTTGTATTTGTCGTTGTAAAGTGTTACAGTCTGTTTATTGTAGTCTAGCACTGCTTTTGCCTGAGCTAGCATGTTCCTTCCTATTAAAAGATCGTAATTTACGGAAAATGGGTGCAATAGGAATTCATGCGGTAGCGGAAACAAATTATTAGATGGGATAATTATGATCTTATTGACATTGAGCGGAACGTTACTTGTGTGAATTAGACATTCGGTATCATGGATTGGTACTTTGAATAAGTTACAAGTTATCATATTGACCGTCGATCCAGTATCAATTAAACATTTCAAGTTGTTTCCTTTGTATCTGATTACTATAAATTGTTGGTTTCCGGGGCCAGTGGCCGAAAATTTTCAGCTTCCTCTATAGTCAATTCCATTTCTTCCTCTTCCTCTTTTCCGTCTTCCGGCGTATCTAACTGTTTGTATGATTGATTTTCGTAATATCCTTCGTATTGTTGTGGATATAGTTCTGTAAAATAGTAAGTTGGGTCATTGTAATTGTTGTACAGATTCTGCAATTGATAAGCTATCTCTTGATTCCTAAGCTCATCTATACTCATTTTTGTCTGCCCGCTGTCTGATGGTCTCATGCGTTTGGTTGGGTTATTATTAATAAATGGGTTTGAATTGGGTATTTGTTGTTGACCAAACCTATTTAAGTGAAATCTGTTTTGACGTTGAATATGTACGTTGAGTCTGAGTACGTGTGGTATTGGAGGAATTGGACGAGGCATACTGTTAGAATTTGGCTGATAATTTGTATAAAGATGGTTCGGAACCGTGTTACAAAATGGCTTTTGAAAATTTGGTTGCATCATTATAGGGTTAAGATTTGGTTGGAATGGAGTATTAGTATTGTGAGAGTTATGATTAGTATATGATCTGTGCTGTGTATAATTTTGTTGAGTTATTTTCTGAGTGTTATTAACGTTTTCATAAATGTTTTTTTCTTGCAGAATATTAATTAGTGTTCTCAAATCTTTTATATCGTCATTTATTACCCTACTGTAAATATTCAGAGGTAATTTTTGTAAAAGTGATTCAATACTTGATTCGATTAGCTTAAAATAAAATATTTTTTCATGGACGTCACATTCCAACTCAAGCTTACTTGTTAACACTTGTCGACGCCTTTCCGCTTCTTCCAAAAATGAGCGGGCATTTCCTCGAAAGGGTGTGCTTCGAAATTCTTTGAGTAATGTGTGGTTTGCTGTCTGGGTTTTATAGTTGAGTATTAACTGTTTCCGGAGTTACGTCCAACTGGCAGTGTTGGTCATTCCAAGCGAGCCCATTACTTCTCCACTGATACAGCGTTCTACGTGACCGAAGATAATGTGTTATTGCCGGGCATCTGTGATGATGTGGAGTCCAAGAATGTAGTCAACCCTGATAACGAAGGCAAACAACGAATTTGGGTGCCCCTAAAATTTCTCAACATTCCCAATCTGATAAGCAACCTGCGACATCTCAGAGTACGACAGGGTTATAGGTGTTGTTGATGTTGTTGGAAGAGACATGGTGATTTAGATAGTTCTTTTTTTCACTAACTTGAAGGTATTTTTCTTTATTTTCTTAAAATTTTTTTGTTTTTTTATCTACTTATTTAATTATTTTCTTATTTTACGTTCTTTGTAGAGCACACAGCACTTTCGTGGGGCTTAGAGGAAACTGATTTGGATTTACTACCTCTCACAAATTCTGAGGCTTCTTCCCGATTTTAATCAGTTTTTTTTGGCACGTTACATTCTTACGGTTTCGCGCTACTGTCGAGGTTTTATTTTTTGTAAAACTTTACACGATATTAACCGCTAGCGTGTTCTTTTAATGAATAGCCCGTAAGAAAAATTCAAGAATCGATAATTTTTATTATCGCATCAACCGACTGCGTCATTAAAAGATTAGAATTGATTTTGTTGAATACGTTCTTTATTGAATCGAGAAACCAACTAAAACATTATTTCTTAAGAATGTAAGATACTAGTAAGATTGCCAGCGGAGTTGAAAACTCGGCTGGATGAGATGAGAGGGACAATGAATTTAATGAATGAATTTAATTAATGAAGGAATGGATGAAGTATATATATATATATATATATATATATATATATATATATATATATATATATATATATATATATATATAAAATATTTTTTTCTCTTTGTCACATTTATTTATACATTTAACACTCTTTGATCGTTAATATACTTCATCCATTCCTTCATTGTACTAATTTCTGCATTTAGCATCTTATTCTCTTTTTGTACTGCTTCTATTTACTTTTTATTATCTGCAACATCTTTAAAAATATCGTATCTATTGTTTGCACATGAAATTCATTGTCCGCTGTTGGTAACATTGTTGTTGTTTCTTACATTGGGCATACAAAAATCACAACAAAATTCTTCGTCTTCGTGGACAAGCAAATGGTTAAACTGTCGTTTATTTAGACGATTGCAAACAACATGAAATGATTTGTTGCACTTATCGCAATCTATGCTTCCTTCGTTTTCTTCAACAATCAGTTCGCACTGGCCGCTTATAATTTTTATACCCTCCACCATAGGATGGGGGTATACTAATTTCGCCATTCTGTTTGTAACACCTCGATATATGCGTCTAACACCCCATAAAGTATATATATTCTTGATCGTCGTGTCATATTAAGTCGAACCAGCCGTGTCCGTCCGTCCGTCCGTTTGGATTGTAAATGGGCCAAATCGGTCCATGTTTTAATTTAGCTGTCATATAAACCGATCTTGGGTGCAATTCTTGTCCGGTTTGACTGAAAATTCGCACATAGTGTTTTGATATCACTTCCAACAACTGTGCTAAGTATGATCCTAAACGGTCCATAACCTTATATAGCGCAATTCTTTTCCGATTTGACTACAATTTTGCACATAGTATTTTGATATCACTTCCAATAACTGTGCGAAGTATGGTTCTAATCGGTCCATGTTTTGATATAGCTGCCATATAAACCGATCTTGCGTCTTGACTTTTTGAGCCTCTAGAGACGCAATTCTAATCCGATTTGGCACAAGTTTTGTACAACGGCTCCTCCCATGGCCTTCAACATATGTGTGCAAAATGGTCAGAATCGGTCTATAGCTTGATACAGCTCCCATATAAACCGATCTCCCGATTTCGCTTCTTGAGCCCCAAATCGGACTTGATATAGCTGCTCCTCCGTCCCTATTTATTATACAGATACTGCGCAAAGAACTCGACAGATGCGACCATGGTGTAGGGTATATCAGATTCGGCCCGGCCGAACTTAGCACGCTCTTACTTGTTTTGTTATTACCACTACGTTGCTTTTAACTGGCATTTTTTCTCAATAAATTCACAGCCAATGTTAATGTTGTTGAAACCAAAAGTTCTTAACAAAAGCAAAAACAATCATTAAATATTCTTACATTTAAAGGAAATTGAAAATTAAATTCAAACGGTGGCAATGAGCAAAAAAGTTGACTTTCCACAGGCAGGGTTGCCAAATAGCTTTCAAAGTCGCAGAGTTCCTGGATCTTGACACTCATCGGAATCAAGAACGAAAGGTAGAACAAAGCAAACTGCTGCAACAACAACAACCATAAGATCTTCGAATTTCAAATACAATTGTGTTTTGACTTTGTGGAAAAGATTATTTGATAATCATGTTCATTTTACCGGGACTGAGATCAAACGAGTCTCAGGGTTCAACATTTTTTTCGCCGGTGATTGAGGGGAGATGCCATATACTCAGATGGTATTAATGAAACAAATGATTTTTTTTTTATTTACAAAGGTCTGAAGACTTCACGAACTTCAGTCAGAAGCTGTTTTATTTTTATTGGTAACAGCCAATATTAGTTGTTATTATCGACATTTATTTGTTTTTTTTTTTTTAATTCCCCCTGGGGTAAATGATTTCGACCTAAGATAAATCTAATGTATGAATGGGACACTAACAGTTTTTGCATTCTGTGAGGGTTGTCTTTTCCTTTTGAGGCCACGCGTGGAATGGCGTATGACGGGCGTTGGTAAAGACTAATGCGTTGGTTTGTGAAGATGCCGGTTGGATCCTTTGGAAATAGCCTGCAATTAAGAGGAGAAAATGAGGTGCATAGAAGAAGTAGTGGAATATTTCATGCCTAAGCTTTTGCGATCTTGCAAGCAGCTAAAATCTGATGCTGGAAATATAGAAATAGTCAGAATATGGTTTGTTTGACTAATAGCTAGTCAGTAGCTTAAGTTTGGATTACTCAGGATCCCAGGGGCATGCGATGGGTCTGCCTATTTCCACTTGGGTTCTACATATGTTGTGTAGCCATCAGGGACAGAGGGCCCGGGTCACTAGTGACTCCTTTGTTCCCCATGTTGCTTACAGACCGACGTATCGGCAAAGAACCATTAACACCAGCCATCGGAGAGAGCGCTAGAGTTCTCGTAAGTAGAGTACTGCGAAAGATCTCCTTAAGTGGTGATTCCGACGGGTGGTGACTTCTCTGTGCGATCACCTTGTGACGTGTCATAGACCTCCAGAGACTATAGTTGGAATCCCAATGTGAGGAAAGACATGAGGCAGATCCACCCCGGTGAATAAGCCGAGAATACGGTATCCGGTGAGGAAAGCTTTAGAACTCATTCCCAGGCTTGTGATCGGGAGCACTACGAATACATTTGGACGTGTAAACGGTCTGGGGGAAATTTTGGTCCCTGTATATACCAACGGATACTTGTATGGCGTGGGATCATACAGCCCAGTGGGTGCTGTGCTGGTTTGTACACGTGTATTGCGTTACGAGTATGCGTTGAGGGTCTGCACGACCTTATGGTATACATTGACAATTAAGAAGTTTTTTTATGTTGGAATGGGCCAAGCAGACCAGAATAAGGCATAATGGGAAGGAGTAGAAGGAAAATGCACTTACCTGCTTGTCATAGAGGGACACCGGGATGATACTCGTTAGTTCCTGTGGATAGTATAGAGTTATTACACTGTTTAAGGATATATTCCCTACCTCGTATAATTACTTTCCGCTTGGGCGATGTCCACACATCGTCCTCGTCGTCTCATGCTCCTCACAGTCCCTTAGACCTCTTTCTTGGAATCTGAAAAGATTCAAAATGAAATATGCATATTTCATTTTGGCAATGAAGAAATCAATATCAGGGTAAAATTTCGAGCCGGTTTGTTTGTTTATATTGAACTAATCTTATACATTGAAAAATACTTTTTATTTTTCAATAATTTCCTTTTAGGGAAAAATGTTTTTTTTATTTAAATTTAACAAAATTGGATAACTTGTAAGCCAAACGAAATTGAAAATTTCACAGCAATAACGACAACGAGAAAAAAATATTTTTTATATTATTATTTTCTTATATATATATTTATATATATATATATATATATATATATATATATATATATATATATATATATATATATATATATATATTAAATTTTATTTTAAAAAAAAATGTTTTTTTCCCTAAAAGGAAATTATTGAAAAAAAGTATTTTTCAATGTATAAGATTAGTTCAATATAAACAAACAAACCGGCTCGAAATTTTACCCTGATATTGATTTCTTCATTGTCAAAATGAAATATGCATATTTTATTTTGAATCTTTTCAGATTCCAAGAAAGAGGCGATGAGGACGATGTGTGGACATCGCCCAAGCGGAAAGAAATTATGTATGTATACAAGGTAGGGAATATATCCTTAAACAGTGTAATAACTCTATACTATCCACAGGAACTAACGAGTATCATCCCGGTGTCCCTCTATGACAAGCAGGTAAGTGCATTTTCCTTCTATTCCTTCCCATTATGCCTCATTCTGGTCTGCTTGGCCCATTCCAACATAAAAAAACTTCTTAATTGTCAATGTAGACCATAAGGTCGTGCAGACCCTCAACGCATACTCGTAACGCAATACACGTGTACAAACCAGCACAGCACCCACTGGGCTGTATGATCCCACGCCATACAAGTATCCGTTGGTATATACAGGGACCAAAATTTCCCCCAGACCGTTTACACGTCCAAATGTATTCGTAGTGCTCCCGATCACAAGCCTGGGAATGAGTTCTAAAGCTTTCCTCACCGGATACCGTATTCTCGGCTTATTCACCGGGGTGGATCTGCCTCATGTCTTTCCTCACATTGGGATTCCAACTATAGTCTCTGGAGGTCTATGACACGTCACAAGGTGATCGCACAGAGAAGTCACCACCCGTCGGAATCACCACTTAAGGAGATCTTTCGCAGTACTCTACTTACGAGAACTCTAGCGCTCTCTCCGATGGCTGGTGTTAATGGTTCTTTGCCGATACGTCGGTCTGTAAGCAACATGGGGAACAAAGGAGTCACTAGTGACCCGGGCCCTCTGTCCCTGATGGCTACACAACATATGTAGAACCCAAGTAGAAATAGGCAGACCCATCGCATGCCCCTGGGTTCCTGAGTAATCCAAACTTAAGCTACTGACTAGCTATTAGCCAAACAAACCATATTCTGACTATTTCTATATTTCCAGCATCAGATTTTAGCTGCTTGCAAGATCGCAAAAGCTTAGGCATGAAATATTCCACTACTTCTTCTATGCACCTCATTTTCTCCTCTTAATTGCAGGCTATTTCCAAAGGATCCAACCGGCATCTTCACAAACCAACGCATTAGTCTTTACCAACGCCCGTCATACGCCATTCCACGCGTGGCCTCAAAAGGAAAAGACAACCCTCACAGAATGCAAAAACTGTTAGTGTCCCATTCATACATTAGATTTATCTTAGGTCGAAATCATTTACCCCAGGGGGAATTAAAAAAAAAACAAATAAATGTCGATAATAACAACTAATATTGGCTGTTACCAATAAAAATAAAACAGCTTCTGACTGAAGTTCGTGAGGTCTTCAGACCTTTGTAAATAAAAAAAAATCATTTGTTTCATTAATACCATCTGAGTATATGGCATCTCCCCTCAATCACCGGCGAAAAAAATGTTGAACCCTGAGACTCGTTTGATCTCAGTCCCGGTAAAATGAACATGATTATCAAATAATCTTTTCCACAAAGTCAAAACACAATTGTATTTGAAATTCGAAGATCTTATGGTTGTTGTTGTTGCAGCAGTTTGCTTTGTTCTACCTTTCGTTCTTGATTCCGATGAGTGTCAAGATCCAGGAACTCTGCGACTTTGAAAGCTATTTGGCAACCCTGCCTGTGGAAAGTCAACTTTTTTGCTCATTGCCACCGTTTGAATTTAATTTTCAATTTTCTTTAAATGTAAGAATATTTAAAGACTGTTTTTGCTTTTGTTAAGAACTTTTGGTTTCAACAACATTAACATTGGCTGTGAATTTACTAAAAAAAATCCCAGTTAAAAGCAACGTAGTGGTAATAACAAAACAAGTAAGAGCGTGCTAAGTTCGGCCGGGCCGAATCTGATATACCCTACACCATGGTCGCATCTGTCGAGTTCTTTGCGCAGTATCTGTATAATAAATAGGGACGGAGGAGCAGCTATATCAAGTCCGATTTGGGGCTCAAGAAGCGAAATCGGGAGGTCGGTTTATATGGGAGCTGTATCAAGCTATAGACCGATTCTGACCATTTTGCACACATATGTTGAAGGCCATGGGAGGAGCCGTTGAGAATTGCGGTCTCTAGAGGCTCAAGAAGTCAAGACGCAAGATCGGTTTATATGGCAGCTATATCAAAACATGGACCAATTAGGACCATACAGTTATTGGAAGTGATATCAAAATACTATGTGCGAAATTTCAGTCAAACCGGACGAGAATTGCACCCAAGATCGGTTTATATGACAGCTAAATCAAAACATGGACCGATTTGGCCCATTTACAATCCAAACGGACGGACGGACAGACGGACACGGCTGGTTCGACTTAAAATGTCACGACGATCAAGAATATATATACTTTATGGGGTGTTAGACGCATACATCGAGGTGTTACAAACAGAATGGCGAAATTAGTATACCCCCATCCTATGGTGGAGGGTATAAAAATTATAAGCGGCCAGTGCGAACTGATTGTTGAAGAAAACGAAGGAAGCATAGATTGCGATAAGTGCAACAAATCATTTCATGTTGTTTGCAATCGTCTAAATAAACGACAGTTTAATCATTTGCTTGTCCACGAAGACGAAAAATTTTGTTGTGATTTTTGTATGCCCAATGTAAGAAACAACAGCAATGTCACCAACAGCGGACAATGAATTTCATGTGAAAACAATATATACGATATTTTGAGAGGTGTTGCAGATAATAAAAAGAAAATAGAAGCAGTACAAAAAGAGAATAAGATGCTAAATGCAGAAATTAATACAATGGAGGAATCGATGAAGTATATTAACGATCAAAGAGTGTTAAATGACTGTTTGGTTACTGGAATGAAGGTAAGCGAAAACGAGTCAGCTCTTGAGGCTGTTGCAAAGTTCTCGTCTGATGCTGGTGTAACTTTGCAACCATAGACAATAACTGATGCATATTTTTTAAGGCGAAATAATAGTAATAGTCAATTAGTCGTTATTAAATTTAATTCGAGGAAAGCTAAAACTAATGGCAAGTAAACCAAAACTTAAAGAGAAGGAAGAAAGTATACGTTAATGACCATTTAAGACGAGAGACTTTAAACTTGTTTAAATATGCGAAAGTTTTAAAAAATAAAGTAAAGTCTTTGCCAAGAGAGGGGAATTGTCTAAGCCAAGGTTATTGAAGGGTGAAGCTGATGTTAATAATATGCTTTCGGAAGCAGCAACATACTCAAAATAGCAACGCAGGAGTCCCGAATTGAAGAGCATTCGGATAATGATTATCAATCACCATCCTAAATTCAATTAAAACTTTCCTTCTTTTATTTAACATTTGCCAATGAGCTTGTAATTAGTATCAATTTTTTTTACAATTATGAATTATAATTAATATTTTAATATAAACGCAAATAATAGCACAGAACACGAATTGGTTTAAAATTAACTTTATAAATATTAGAAGCATTTATTCAATTGCAAAATTATCTATATTACATGCAGTAATGCACTGCAAGAAACATTGTTCAAAGAGAATGTGGTGCAAATTTTAAATTTACCAGGGTACAAATCAATACATTGTTGTCGATCAGAAGTTACGGCGGTACATAGTTATTTATCAGTGAGGAAATATGTTTCAAAGAAGTTGAGCATAAAACTGGTGACTTCATAGACTACCAATCACTCTTATGAGTTTTTATAAATCGCCTAAATGTAACAGTGGTATGGAAGTAAATGAATTTTCTCAAACTCTTTATACATTGTCGGCTTTTGATTTTCAAAATTTGATTACTGGGCCGCTTAGTAGCTTATGTTTTGATCATGTCAAGTTTGTATAGTAACATTTTAAGATCGATGACAATTTATTCGATGGAATGCAACCTCTCTGATCACAATCTGATACACATTGCTGTAGATGCTCATGTTAAACTAAAATAAGTTGAGCGTAGGAGTATTGCTGTGTGTGATTTTGACCTTTTGAAAGTAAATAGTTGGAAACCGACTTAGATCTCCTTCAAAATACCAGAAACTCTTCCGTTGGTACTGAAATTTAAACTAACTCCCCGGATTAATGGGAACCTACATAAATTGATAGCGTATAAAAATCCTCTTTGAAATCAGAGAAGGAAAAAATCCTAGATGTGAAACATTGAAAAGTATGCTGAGAAGAATAAGTAAGGTAATAAATAAGTCACAGAAAGACTCCATGAACAAATATTACGAAAGCAATCAATGAACTTTCAAAACGATCCTAAAAGGAATTGGAGATTTCTAAATGATGCGCTTGGGAGAAACTCCAAGAGTTGTATAATGGTTTTGATGATCTCCATCAAAAACATTTATTATTAATTTTATTTGCCGTTGTGAAAATTTGGATAAGGTAGAAACGTTGAACAAATACTTTGCAAAATCCGTGGAAAATCTTAAGCGGGCTATAGACATTTTGCCTATGGATAATTTTAACTCCTTAAGACCGGCGCGTAGATGCAGGACTGTATTTGAAATCATCGAACAACTGCACATGAGATGGACGTAATAGCATCGGGTCTGTCACTGAGTAAAAGTTGTGGGCATGACAATGTATCCCCCAAAGTCTTAAAGGAATGTGGTAGTAGTATTGTGCCACATTTAATTCATATTTTTACCAACATGTTGAGTACCGGTGAGTATCTTGAAGTATTGAAAATTCATAGAATCGTGCCTATACCAAAGGAAAGATTGCTAACAGCAATGTCTTTTTTTCGCCGGATTTCAGTTCAGTCGTCTGTTTATAACGTATTTGAGAAGATCCTTCATCGGCAATTGTGTGCATATTTTGAACTAAATAGTTTGCTTAATCCTAGCCAATATGGTTTTCGGAGAGGCTGTGATACCGAGGAAGCAACAATAAATGTAAACTTATATATATGTAAGCTTCTAGATGAAGGTTATGACGGCATGGCAGGGATTTCCTGCGACTTGATAAAAGCATTCTACTGATATAATGGTACAAAAACTAGACAGCTATTAAATTTGAAGGTATGAGCTCTCACTTTTTATGTCTTATTTGGAAAATCGCAAGCAATTTGTTCAGATCAATGAATGTAAAAGTTCAATGATTTCGGTGAAACACAGCGTACCTCAAGGAAGTACTTTAGGCCCCTCATTGTTCATTATCTATATGAATGATCTTATCAATTTGGAACTAACCGGAAAATTATTTATGTATGCAGATGACATATGTATTTTTTTACCCATAAAAATCTGAAGCTGCTGTAAAGTGATACATGGAACGGGACGCTTGGTTAATATGTGAATATATGCGGGTAAATAAACTATTCCTTAACGAGTCTAAAACTAAGGTAAAGCGCTTTAGACAGCTCAGACGTTTCAATTCGCATTTCAGCCTAAATATTGGTGGGAGAGAAATTGAAAAAGTGAGCACAAAAAAGTACTTAGGATTACACATGCAATCGCCAGCGCTTGGTTTATTATATAAATTCAAGAACAAAATTGATAGTCGAACAAAATTTTTGATCTATCGATGTTTAATTGGAATATAATATACGCACACAAAAACAATACGGCTTTGAAATCACTCCAGCGTCTTAAAAATAGATCTCTGAAAGCAGTTGCTAATCTGGATATAAGGCATTCCACGCTGAGTCTTTATCGTGATATCTTTCCATCGGTTATGCCAATATATTGTAGAGATAGATTTCAAGTTCTATTATATGTCTATAAATGTAAAAAAAACATTGGCCACCACACACTTTTTTTATACGGAATCACTCAAGTTTCAATACTCGGAATAATCAGCAGTTAAGAGTTGTATTGTACCGTATTGAGATGACTAAACAATGTATTGAGTATGCTGGTTGTCACGCATTCAATGCCTTACCACAAATGTTTAATGAATACAATAGTAGTCAAGTCTTTAAACGCAAGTTGAATGAGTTTTTATTATCTCATGTTGATTAACTTTTTTTATGACAGTACACATAGCTATGCTTCTTTCTAATTGAATATATGTAAATATTGGGTTGCCCAAAAAGTAATTGGTAATCTAGTTGTAATATAGTCGGCGTTGACAAATTTTTTTAACGGCTTGAGACTCTGTAATTGCATTCTTTCTTCTGCCAGTTATCAGCTGTTACTTTTAGCTTGCTTTAGAAAAAAAGTGCGCGAAATTTTGTTTACATTTGTTTGTTTGGCGTCAATTTTAATATGGGTACCACATGTATTGAAAGAAATTCATTTGACAAACCGAATCAACGCTTGTGATAAGCACCTTAAACGCAATGAATTCGATCCGTTTTTAAAACGAATCATAACTGGAGATGAAAAATGGATTGTTTACAACATAACGTTAGTCGAAAACGATCATGGTCCAAGCATGGTGAACCAGCTCAAACCACTTCAAAGGCTGATATCCACCAAAAGAAGGTTATGCTGTCTGTTTGGTGGGATTGGAAGGGTGTGGTATATTTTGAGCTGCTTCCAAGGAACCAAACGATTAATTCGGATGTTTACTGTCAACAATTGGACAAATTGTATACAGCCATCAAGGAGAAGCGACCAGAATTGGTCAATCGTAAAGGTGTCATATTCCACCAGGACACCGCTAGACCACACACATCTTTGGTCACTCGCCAAAGACTGAGTGAGCTTGGCTGGGAACTTTTGATGCATCCACCATATAGCCCTGAACTTGCACCATCAGACTACCATTTATTTCGATCTTTGCGGAACTCCTTAAATGGTAAAACTTTCGGCAATGATGAGGCTATAAAATCGCACTTGGTTTAGTTTTTTGCAGATAAAGGGTTGCCCAAAAAGTAATTGGTAATCTAGTTGTAATATAGTCGGCGTTGACAAATTTTTTTAACGGCTTGAGACTCTGTAATTGCATTCTTTCTTCTGCCAGTTATCAGCTGTTACTTTTAGCTTGCTTTAGAAACAAAGTGCGCGAAATTTTGTTTACATTTGTTTGTTTGGCGTCAATTTTAATATGGGTACCACATGTATTGAAAGAAATTCATTTGACAAACCGAATCAACGCTTGTGATAAGCACCTTAAACGCAATGAATTCGATCCGTTTTTAAAACGAATCATAACTGGAGATGAAAAATGGATTGTTTACAACATAACGTTAGTCGAAAACGATCATGGTCCAAGCATGGTGAACCAGCTCAAACCACTTCAAAGGCTGATATCCACCAAAAGAAGGTTATGCTGTCTGTTTGGTGGGATTGGAAGGGTGTGGTATATTTTGAGCTGCTTCCAAGGAACCAAACGATTAATTCGGATGTTTACTGTCAACAATTGGACAAATTGTATACAGCCATCAAGGAGAAGCGACCAGAATTGGTCAATCGTAAAGGTGTCATATTCCACCAGGACACCGCTAGACCACACACATCTTTGGTCACTCGCCAAAGACTGAGTGAGCTTGGCTGGGAACTTTTGATGCATCCACCATATAGCCCTGAACTTGCACCATCAGACTACCATTTATTTCGATCTTTGCGGAACTCCTTAAATGGTAAAACTTTCGGCAATGATGAGGCTATAAAATCGCAATTGGTTTAGTTTTTTGCAGATAAAGGCCAGAAGTTCTATGAGCGTGGAATACTAAATTTGCCAGAAAGATGGCAAAAGGTTATCGAACAAAATGGCAATTATATATTTGATTTAAGTTCATTCTAAGTTTTATTAAAAATGCATTTACTTTCTTTTAAAAAATCCGCAATTACTTTTTAGGCAACCCAATAATTGACAAATTTAAAAGAATTTTATAATATTGTAATTACTACAACTACAAAATTAGGTTAATTTTTTGCCAACTAGCCTCTTTAATGCCTTTTTGGCGCTGAGGCACCAAAGTAATTTTTATACCCTCCACCATAGGATGGGGGTATACTAATTTCGTCATTCTGTTTGTAATTACTCGAAATATTCGTCTAAGACCCCATAAAGTATATATTGGGTTGCCCAAAAAGTAATTGCGGATTTTTCATATAGTCGTCGTTGACAAATTTTTTCAACGGCTTGTGACTCTGTAGTTGCATTTTTTCTTCTGTCAGTTATCAGCTGTTACTTTTAGCTTGCTTTAGAAAAAAAGTGTAAAAACAGAATATTTGATTAAAGTTCATTCTAAGTTTTATTAAAAATGCATTTACATTCTTTTAAAAAATCCGCAATTACTTTTTGGGCAACCCAATATATTCTTGATCTTCGCGACATTTTATGTCGATCTAGCCATGTCCGTCCGTCCGTCTGTCTGTCGAAAGCACGCTAATTTCCGAAGGTGTAAAGCTAACCGCTTGAAATTTTGCACAAATACTTCTTATTAGTGTAGGTCGGTTGGTATTGTAAATGCGCCATATCGGTCCATGTTTTGATATAGCTGCCATATAAACCGATCTTGGGTCTTGACTGCTTGAGCCTCTAGAGTGCGCAATTCTTATCCGATTGGAATGAAATTTTGGACGACGTGTTTTGTTATTATATCCAACAACTGTGCCAAGTATGGTTCAAATCGGTCCATAACTTGATATAGCTGCCATATAAACCGATCTTGGACGACGGATTCTCTCATGACCATCAACATACGTCTTTATTATGGTCTGAATCGGTCTATAGCCCGATACAGCTCCCATATAAATCGATCTCTCTATTTTACTTATTGAGCCCCCAAAGGGCACAATTCTCATTCGAACTGGCTGACATTTTACACAGGTCTCCAACATATAATTTAATTTTGGTCTAAACCAAACCATATCTTGATATCGCTCTTATAACAGAGCAAATCTTTTCTTATATCCTGTTTTGCCTAAGAAGAGATGCCGGGAAAAGAACTCGACAAATGCGATCCATGATGGAGGGTATATAAGATTCGGCCCGGTCGAACTTAGCACGATTTTACTTGTTAATAGATGTATACATTAAGATTTATAAAGAATTAAAAAAAATTGGGATGCGTCCACAGGGATCTGGGACTGAGTCGAGTGGGTTTGTCTGGGCAGTTAAACAGGTAACGTGTATCGTGTGGTGCGTGGCCACGACTGGGACACACATCTTGCACATCGGCATCAAATCTTGCCATGTAGAAGTTGAGGCGGCTGCATCTGCCGGAACGTAATTGATCCAGAACTACTCTGGTTCGGTCGGGAAAGCTATTTATCGCATCTGCTACCGCCACCGAAAAACACAGTTTAGAATAGTTTAATTTAAACTTATGTTGTTAAAGAAAAACTTTCAAACTTGCTGGCTGCAAAAATACAACGGTATTAAAGACACCACAATAGGAAATTATTACTCCTCTTGAATCGCCACTGAAATAAAATGATTCTGGGTTAAGAATCGTGTAACTCAAACACTGGAAAAAAATTGCGGAATTATGAAAGCGAGTTCGACATTTGTGAAATTTCATTAAACTGATTCTTGACATCACTCTGCTAAAAGCTTCTGCGGTACACTTCCAGACCAACTCTACTGCGGACATTATATCTCCTTTCAATGCCCAAATAGGCCTTATGTAGGCTTTCCTTGACATTTTTCCTTATACCCTCTAGTTTACCCAAGTAACCTTTTTAATTATTCCATTTTCGGGATCATTCAACGGTTGCAACTTCTTGGCCCGTGCGCACACACTGCCATGATTAATAATATTCATCCCGAATAAGGCAAAGGTAGGACGTAACTCCTATAGATGAATACACTGAAGAACGCATTGAGCACTATATCTCAGACGAATGTTTATTCCAATCCTGAAGGCTTTCCTTTAAAATCGACCGTATAGCCGCCAGAATGGACTGATTCATCGTCTCCGAAGCATTTGACTGGGAGAATGTGTAGCTGTCCTTAGGTTATTAACTCCTAAATTCCTCAATGACTCCTGAAATTCCTTGGCAACAAACTGTTGGCCATTGTCTGACACAACAGTCTTGGGCGTACCAAGTTTGTGAAAGACCTCAGAAACTAAAAACTTGATTACTTTCTTGGCACTTGCCATCGCCAACGCCTTCAAAAGCACTGATTTGCTTGGATGGTCCAAAACTATAAAAATAAATGAATTTCCATTTTTCGAGCGGGGGTATGGGCCTAGAAAGTCAACATAAATCCGTTGAAACGGTCTTTCGACAAGGATCTCTTTTCCCATTCGTGGACGGCCAAATGACAGATTGCCAGGATTCGTCACTCAGAAGATCAGGGGATGCAATATAGTGACGTAAGGCCGAAGCAAAATCATAAATGTACCCACTCCATCATCGGTTCGTGTCTGTGAGGTGTAATCACGGACTAGAAGCGTGCGGAGAAGGCACTAAGGCACTCCGGGATATGCCTCTTCCATGACGAAAAAAGGACGAACACGTACACAGAGGCGGCAGCCCTTAACGATGAAGATTCCATCGGGTCAATCCGGTGCGTACAACCGGCTGCAATGGGTTTGATGATTTATGGTGTTTTGGTCTGATGAATGGCGATTCAAGTCCACCTTCTGTTCAATACTCTTTGGAATCCAAAGGCTGGCTTGTTTGTGCCGAGGAAAAATGTCACTATAAGCAAACGCACTTTTCACTTCTTATCGAAGCCAATGCTTCGTAGCTGCTGTATATCTTCTGTTTATTATGCCATCTATAGATGTACTCCTTGAGGTATATTTTAAATTTATTTCCTTTTTAATTACGTCGCGTACAGTTGGTTTGCCTACTTTATATATATATAAATATATATATTTATATATATATATATATATATATAT